>NW_011499960.1:717786-740589 GCF_000495115.2 Populus euphratica | reverse complement strand
ATTATGTCAAGGTGAAAAGGTTACACTAATAGTGTAAGAATAAGAATAGTGTAAACTTAACATGGACTTTAATGTTTGATATTAACATGTTTCCTATTTGTTATATTGTTCACTCTTTAATACTTTGTTTGTTAGATGACTAATCTAGATTTACATTATTTAACACTTGGTATAACAAATGCTTGGTACTTTCATAGCACAATCTGAATGGTATAACCGACACCTGTGCTATGAAAGGAACTTGATTTGTTGTTAACATAAGTTATAATCATGAATATCTGACAACATTTATAATTATTAGTATTATTCAAATAAAATAACTAACTCATGTTAACAATTTATAATCTGTTGGAACCTCCTTTGTGTGTGGTTTCCATTTGAGTAATAAGAGTTTATACTATACTTATTTAAAATACCATTACTGGAATTGATTTTCAATCTCAAAGTTCTCATCAACTTCTTCTTCTTGTTCTACTACTACTACTACTACTACTACTATTACTACTACTACTACTATTATTACTACTATTATTATTACTACTATTATTAGTATTATTATTGTTATTATTGTTGTATTGTTGTTATTTATAATTTATATAATTAACTTCTCGGTGGTTCAACCCCGGTCTTGCTGGATTATTTATTACTTTAACACTCCTACACTTAGAAGAAGACATAAATTTTTTGGTCATGTCAGAAGATGGTTGATCATATGAATTATAGTGGTAATTACATTGGGATAATATCTTGTAACATATGCATTAAGAAGAAGAGCTTGAATAGTATCAAAAGTATGTCATTTTTTCCTTTCAATTACCTCATTTTGTTATGGCGTCTATAGCTATGAAGTCTCATAGATAAGGTCGTGGAGTTGAAAGTAAGACTAAAAGTGATGATTTACATATTCTTCACTATTATTAGAATAAAGAATTTGGATAAGAGTAGAAAACTAAGTCTGAATAATAGTATAAAATGATTGAAAAAACTTAAATACATCATCTTTATGTTTTAACAAATATAACTAGGTCATTTGTGCGCAATCATTTTTGAATGTCATTAATCAATATACACTAGAGGTAATAAAAATAAAAAATGGTCCTCATACATCAAAATAAATTAAAGTGAAATGAGTATCACTTTTACTCATACTTAATGGATAACTATCTTTATAATTAATGGCTAAAATACAAGTATCATAATGTCATTCAGAAGCCTTCGTATTAGAAACTAAATCAAGAAATAAATTTCTTAGATACCCAAATGATGGATGTCCTAAACAACAATGTCACAACCAAAGCTATCATGTCTAATTATTTTCTTAGTGAGAATATTTTTTATATAATAAAAATTAGCAAATGTGAATACCACACAATTAAGGTTTGTAGTAATTTGGCTTACAGATAGTATCTTGTGAGTTAATGAATAAACAAGTAAAGTATTGTATAAATAAAGAGAGGATGATAGCGTCACAAGTGTGTCATAAAAGATAATGCTATAAGAGATCCGCAGGTCAAAGGTCATATGATTTGTGGCCTTAGAATCAAGTAATTAATCATCATATTCGATATTGTAGCGATGATTAATGAAGGCATCATAAAGATTACCTTGATTTATAAAGGAGGACTTCTATTAAAGGATAAGAAAGAGATATGGTTTGGCTACAGCTACAACAACTTTACCTATGTTTGCAGTTATGTTAACATTGTTTTTTTTTATTATTTTTAGCTTAAAGCTCATGCTACCAGACAGGATATCTATGCAATTAGAAGCAATTTTCATGTGTACACTTCGTATTGCCATAATGAGTGCACTTTTATCGATCAAATGATGATTGAGCTTTAGAGCTAGATTTTCTAGTATGTTAAGGGGTTGATCTGGTGATCCTAGGCTTAAGGCATTTCAAAAAAAAAAACAAACAAACGCTTCTTTTAAAGAGGTTACTGGTTTATGATCACTTAAGTTCATCAACATTTCTCCGAAGGCTTATCTACAAAAATAAGCATAAGCTTTCCCTACAATAGAAAACAAGTGCAATTGCAACATATCACTACAAATGTTATCTAGTTTATCATCAAGACCATCTAAAAGTACATAGACTTGATCTTCATAAATGAGATAATTATACCTTTGAATGTTAGCAGGGAATTCCATTAGATTTTGATGTCTAAAATCAATCTCACGCTAAAGCCTTTACAAGCTAATATAATATTTTTTGAAGGATCCATCTGCTTGGTAGAGACATGAGACACGACATCAAGAATCATAAACCTGATAGGTGTCCCCATCATAAAAATAGGTGGTGGAAGCAAAGTCCCACACCTATTTGGCTGTAAGGAACTTAATGAAATTTCTAATTAAGGTTGAATCCATGGAATTGATCAGCCATCCTTCGATAACGGTGTTGTTAGTGCCCCATTTTCAAAAGGATAAATCAGTATGAGAAGACATGGTTAGTTTATTATTGATGTAACCCAACTTATCGTAGCTAGATATGTACATCTTGACAAGTTAGGACCATATGTCATAGTTGAAACCATCAAACTTCATGCTAATTACTAAAGCCATAGGTTTAGAGATGATGGTTGGGGTCTGAGTTTTAGACAAAGCTTCAACTATTTTAGAGGTTAATGATTTAGAAATAGTATAATTAGTGAGAGATTCATTTATATGGGTTGGTGTTCCAATGATTGCCATACGTGAAGGTGATGGTAGAATAGAGTCTAAACCTTAATGATAATTATGACTCACACTAACATTTTGATCCCACCATAATTCCAAGTTAGAAAGGATAATTTCAAGATAAATTAAATTATTTTGATCCCACCATAATTCCAAGTTAGAAAGGATAATTTCAAGATAAATTAAATTATTGCCCCAAAACTACAAAAGTAAATTAATCATGAGGGCGTTTGTAAACATTATAATTTCTACAAGTCATGCCCATGACTCAAAGCTCTCTATGACTAAACAAAATAAATTTATTGAGGTTTAGACCTATATTAAATTTATTGTGCTTGTGCATAATTTAATTTAAAAACTCAGTTTAAATACATTTCATGGTGTTTACTTTAATATCTTTTTAACTAAAGGTGTTTCAAGTCATTTTCATGTTAATTTTTCTAAAATACACTTTAGATAAAGGACATTTGAGATAAATCGCATATAACTTATCTATCAGTGAAATTAAAAAGAATGATGCAAGCAAAGAAGACAATAATAGGAAGAAAGAAACAAAAGAGAAAAGAGAAGAAAATGCTAAGAATGAAGACCAAACACAAATACTTGAAAATTCTATAAAACAATTCAAATAAAATCAAGGAAGCAAGGAATCAAAGTCATTTTCATCATAAAATAAAATTTAAAAAAAAAGGATCAAAGTCCTTTCTTTTTTTTTTCCAAATGAAATCTAAGATTTAATAACACAATTAAAGCTTTTGAGCTCATATGAATATCTTTTCATCCAAAACAAGTTTTAGATCTGACCATTAATCAAAAGATTTGTACATGTGAAATGCATGTCAATAGAGTTTCAACTTTTTCTTGTAATATAATTTATTATAATAATTTTAATATATTTTTTAGTATATTTTTAATGTGGAAGATTTTATGTGTACAATATTCAGCATGAGTGTTTTAAACAGTTGAGAGATGTATCAGTATGGGGTGTAATCCAAGCTCCCTAATGAAATTCAAGCTCCCTGTATCTTAAGGATAGGTTTTTTCAAATGGGGACCAAAAAAGCAAGTATGATATGGGGTAGTCATTCCCAAGTGTAGACGAAATAGCCATTATTGTCTGATACAGGTAGGCCATCTAACCATTAATCAAAAGATTTGTGCATGTGAAGAGCATGTCTAAAGAGTTTCAACTTTTTCTTGTAATATAATTTATTATAATAATTTTAATATATTTTTTAGTATATTTTTAATGTGGAAGATTTTATGTGTACAATATTCAGCATGAGTGTTTTAAACAGTTGAGAGATGTATCAGTATGGGGTGTAATCCAAGCTCCCTAATGAAATTCAAGCTCCCTGTATCTTAAGGATAGGTTTTTTCAAATGGGGACCAAAAAAGCAAGTATGATATGGGGTAGTCATTCCCAAGTGTAGACGAAATAGCCATTATTGTCTGATACAGGTAGGCCATCTAACCATTAATCAAAAGATTTGTGCATGTGAAGAGCATGTCAAGAGAGTTTCAACTTTTTCTTGTAATATAATTTATTATAATAATTTTAATATTTTTTTAATGTATTTTTAATGTGGGAGATTCTATGTGTACAATATTCAGTCATGAGTGTTTTAAACAGTTGAAAGATGTATCAGTATGGGGTAAAATCCAAGCTGCCTGATGAAATTCAGGCTCCTTGTATCCTGATGATAGGTTTTTTCGAATGGGAACCAAAAAAGCAAGTATGATATGGGGTAGTCATTCCCAAGTGTAGACAAAATAGTCATTATTGTCTGATACAGGTAGGCCATCTAACCATTAATCAAAAGATTTATGCATATGAAGAGCATGTCAAGAGAATTTCAACTTTTTCTTGTAATATAATTTATTATAATAATTTTAATATTCTTTTTAGTGTATTTTTAATGTGGGAGATTTTATGTGTATAATATTCAGTCATCAGTGTTTTAAACAGTTGAGAGATGTATCAGTATGGGGTGAAATCCAAGCTCCCTCATGAAATTCAGGCTCCCTGTATCCTGAGAATAGGTTTTTTCAAATAGGGATCAAAAAAGCAAGTATGATATGGGGTAGTCATTCCCAAGTGTAGACGAAATAGTCATTATTGTTTGATACAGGTAGGCCATCTAACCATTAATCAAAAGATTTGTGCATGTGAAGAGCATGTCAAGAGAATTTCAACTTTTTTCTTGTAATATAATTTATTATAATAATTTTAATATTTTTTTAGTGTATTTTTAATGTGGGAGATTTTATATGTACAATATTCAGTCATGAGTGTTTTAAATAGTTAAGAGATGTATCACTATGGGGTGAAATCCAAGCTCCCTGATGAAATTCAGGCTCCCTGTATCCTTACGATAGGTTTTTTCAAATAGGGACCAAAAAGGCAAGTATGATATGGGGTAGTCATTCACAAGTGTAGACGAAATGGCCATTATTGTCTGATACAGGTAGGCCATCTAACCATTAATCAAAAGATTTGTGCCTGTGAAGAGCATGTCTAAAGAGTTTCAACTTTTTCTTGTAATATAATTTATTATAATAATTTTTATATTTTTTTTAGAGTACTTTTAATGTGGAAGATTTTATGTGTACAATATTCAATCATGAGTGTTTTAAATAGCTGAGAAATGTATTAGTATGAGGTGAAATCCAAGCTCTTTGATAAAATTCAGGCTCCCTGTATCCTGAGGATAGGTTTTTTCAAATGGAAACCAAAAAGACAAGTATGATATGGGGTAGTCATTCCCAAATATAGACGAAATAGCCATTATTGTCTGATATCGGGAGACCATTTAATCATTAATCAAAAGATTTGTGAATGTGAAGAGTATATCAAGAGAGTTTCAATTTTTTTTTTATAATCTAATTTATTATAATAATTTTAATATTATTTTTAGTGTATTTTTAACGTGAGAGTTAAACAATTAAAAGATGTATTAGTATGAAGTGAAATCCAAGCTCCTGTATGCTAAGGATAAGTTTTTTCAATGGACCAGAAAAAACAAGTCGGATATGGGGTAGCCATTCCCAAATGCAAACAGAATAGTCACTATTGTCCAATAAAGGCAGGCCATTCATGTCCAAATTGAAGGATTTATGAAAATTCCAAATTTTGCATCAAGAAATGCAGTCGAAAACAAAGTAGGGAGTTTATGGTAATTTCCCAAATGAACTATTATTGCAGAGTGCAGACAAAACGTTTTATTGAAGGAATATGAACCCACGTCAGCTCCATCCAATGAAGCTTCGTCTGCCTGCCAAACATTTAGTCAGGAAACTGGTGTGTTAGAGAAAAAAGTGTCTGTGGAGAGCACTTGAGTATAAGCATGTAATTCCATCATTGGACAACTCCTCCAAACTTATTGCAGAGTGTTCTGGTGAACAAATGGCCTTTCTGAGAAATCAAACAAGCTCAGAAGGAATTGATAAAATTATTGCTACACTTTTTTGTGGAAAGGATTATTGCATATCAGCAGATTGCCAAACATTTTCGTGCATTATTTCAAAATGGTTAAATTCTTAACATCCTTACAGGCTTGAGTGAGCAATCCATCAATGTAAGAAATCAGATCAAGCACTATTTGAAAGTTAACCTGGGCTTTGTAACTTAGTTGAATTACAGACCAGCAAATTCTTCACGGATCAGTTGTTGAGCTCCTTCAACTAGCCTTTTAATCACTTCAGATGCAGGCCAAATTTCTTTGATAAGGCCTACTCCTTGACCTGCATACATTGCCATGCTCTCAATGTCACCTGTGGTGGTCACATTAGGAACAGAACCTCCAAAACGCCAAATCTCTTTTTCCTATTTGTGAAGATACGATATTAACAAGGGATTTATGTTGGCCTTGAAAGCAATGGTAAGTGTTTAGGATTAAAACCTCAAAGCACGGAAGAAAAGATCAGAAAGACTCACCTCTCCATTAATTGTTGAACGACCAATGACTGGTTGGTTGATCTCATTTTCATGAGGTGGAAGGGACTTCCAATCATTGAAGAAAGGAGTAACCAGAGCACGCTGTGGTGCATTCGGCCACCTCGCCCGACCAAATATATTTGTATATTGAGTTCTATCAAGCTCAACTAACTTCCTTTTGTATGTGGGATGAGCATTGCTTTCCTCAGTGGCAACAAACCTGTGCATATGATTTTAGTTTTAAGACCACAGGTAAATATAAAAACGAACATGAAAGACTGTAAACTGCAAAGTTTTTAAGTATGTGAGAGGATGGTTCTTCATACCTCGTGCCTAGACAGACCCCTTTAGCTCCAAGAGCCAAAGCTGCAACATAGCCACGTGCATTAACAATACCTCCAGCAGCAATTACAGGTATATCACGATCACCAACAAGGTCTACTACTCTTGGCAATATTGAAATTAAACCTTCCTAAAAGTATATCAACAACAAATTCAAAGGGATTCATCATTCCTGAACAGTCAAGGTTAGAAAGGCATTCAACAATTTAAGATCATGAAAGCAGTATGAGAAGTAACAAACAAGGAGAAAAACAGAATAGCAGATCAAGAAATCACATACAGATTGACATATGTTGTGCTCAAAAAGATCTCCAATATATTACAATGTTTTCAATTATGAGTAACGAAGTTTGCTGATTTGTGAAACCAGCTAAGTTGAATCTCTGGTAACACTTTAATCATCAGATCATCAAAATAATTTATTTGGGCAGAATACTTTTTGATGGCAGAGAATTCTAGAAGGGAGTAAATAATTTTCTCAGCCCTTAGTTTTACTACTTGATCATCCCTGCCCCACTATCATCAACTCCCCAAACAATGGCAAGCAATAACCATACAATCTCTAAACAAATATAGTAATTAAATTATGAACAGCAGAAACTCTCATACCTGACCAATTACATGCCCTCCAGCTTCACGTCCTTGGACAATAATTCCATCTACACCAGCATCTATTGCTTTTCTTGCATCTTCAAAGCTCCCAACCTCCAATGGATTTACAAATGATTTGTTAGACTTCAACAAGAAAACAGAGGGCAATGTAAGACAATATTCAATAGAAACTAGCTTAAAGTCAAATCAAGGAAAGCAATGCACGTAATATAACTCTGTTCCTCTGAATTCTATAAATCATATTATGGTATAGCATGTTCAGAATATTATCTCCTTTTGAGCTACATCTTAGTAGCCTGGTTCACGATTCACCACTAAGCATCCAAAAAAGCATGATTATTGTGCTGGTTATGAATACAAGGGTGTCTAAAAATAAGATACATAAAGATTAAACTCTACATGACTCTGGCTGTCTAAGTGCCTGTTTGATATATAACCAATCAAGATTTGCAGGATAGAGAAATCTTATTCATGCTGGCCAAAATATATATGTGAGACTTACTTGTGGAACAACCTTGACTCCAGCAAGATGAGCCTCAAGCACAAGCTCTTTTGAACATTCACCCCAATAAACTTGCAAAACGGCTACCTTCTCATCCAATATAACCTTTAGATTCTCCTCATGTGGAAATGCCAGAACAAGACCAACCCCAAATGGTTTGTCAGTTAAGCTTCGTGTTTTCCTTATCAGTTCCCGTAAGTAATCAGGTGATTCCTGATAAAAAGAAATTTGAGACTATCATCTCCTGTGATTAGATTTTTTTTCTTTTCGGTGATAGATTCTGTGCTAAAAATTAGAATACATAGTAAGTAATCTGCAATATTCAAACATCTATTCTGCGTGTAATGCTAAGAACGTAACTTTTTTTTCAAAATACATGAAGAATTTGAAGCTGGACCTTAACTCACTCCCACATTACGAATAGGGGCCCATGGAAAATGAGATACAGTTACATCATCTGCAGTGCTGTTATTTGTAGGATATGGAAATTTAAAAAAATAGGATGCATGCTAGAACAATCTTCTAGACATACACTGCATAGCCACCATAAACTCTTCCAATTTGTTGTACAAGTAGAGGCATCCCAAATAGTACAACTTTTTACATTTAATCAGCAGTCTAGCCATCTAAAAGTTAATAACCCTACAATCATTTCCAGGACTCAAACCTCAATCTTCCTTTCTTCATGAAAGATTATTGTCCTATTTGTATAAAACTATGAAACAGTCTTGTAGTTGTTTTGCTGAGCGAAAAACTTAAGGCTATTAGATGTATATAAATTTGCTAGCTTCCTCTCTCTTTTTTTTTTAAATTGATAAGCTCCTTTATACAAGTATTCATCAAAGTTCATAATTTTAGAGCAAGAGTGAATTCCAATGCCAGGATGAATCAGCCTAGATAACCAACCACAGTCCATTGCCAGGCTAAGTGTTAGTGTCTGTTCACTCGCTATCCAATGAAAACCCAGCTTTATACTCTCTAATTTTGCACTTTCATAACTTAAAAGACAAATTTCAAAACATAGTTCAGGGAATGATCAGCAAATATCAGAAGCAACAAAAATTAAAGAACGCCATTCACTAAACACCATTGATCGATCATAGAACACATTTCTTGATAACAGTGATTACAAAACAAAAGAAGAAACATACCCAATCAGGAGCTCTAAGCAAACCAAGCCCACCAGCATTAGCAACAGCAGCAACAAGCTCTGGACCTGAAATATCAGGTCCTAATGGCGCTTGTACAATCCCATATTCAAAACCCAGAATCCCTCTCCAACCCATCTTTCTCACTCTCTACCACTCTCCAATTATAGTTCTTGAAATAAATTGATCAATCTTAAGTTGAATTCACTAGTATTATTATTTAGTGGTTAATCTTAAATCGATCATCTTTTTCTCACTCTCTACCACCCTGCTTAGCTTTTCCCATTTTCTACACGTAAGCAGAAAGAAAATTTGTCTTCTTAGTTCAGAGTAAATTATTCTTTAATCACTGATGTTTTAATCATTTTATAATTTAATCCAACCTTTTTTACTCTTTGTATCATTTGAAAATTAAGCTCTTGAAGAAAACAAATCATAATGGGACCTTAAATAAACATGGAGAAACATTTTACATGAAAAACGTCAGCAAGTTCTGAGACAATAAGGGACTGATATGTAAGTTTTTCAAAACAAGGGATCACATTATAACATTATTTTAAAATAAGGGATTAAATGAATGATCATATTCATTAATCCATGTGGCTTTTTAACGCAGGCGAGGTAGATTCCTGGGCTTTTTTTATATTTCAAGCCGCGGCCGCCTTCTGCCGCATCTAATTTCGTTTTGTATACATATATAGATTGGTTTGTTTTTGTGTTTTTAAAATAATTTAAAAAAATAAATTAATAAGTTTTTATATTTTTAGATTATTTTGATATATTAATATTAAAAATTATTAAAAATATTATTTTGATATATTTTTTAATAAAAAATATTTTTAAAAACAATTATAATTACATTATGAGATTATTATAACTTAGTTATTATAAGTTATTATAACTTGGCAAAACAAATTAATTATATCAATTATAGAACGCATTTATAATTTAATTATTTGTGTCTATTTATTTTTTTTATTTTTTAATAAATTAAATAATTAATAGATAAAATGAAAAATTGAATTAAAGATATTTTTAAAACAAAATATAATTGATTTATACATAATAACAAAGATTAAGAAAAAGTATATAATTTGGTAATATCATAGGGAGGGACTACCTGATTAAACAATTAACAAACAAAAAATCTTGGAATAAACAAAAAATCTTGGAATAAAATTGTTGTGAATCTATTTATAAAAAATTATTAATTATAATAGTGTAATGATAAATTTACCCAAAAAATTACATTCAATTTTTTAATATGGTAAAATTACTTAATTATCTTTAAAGGAAAGATATACAAAACTATCTTAAAGGGCTTTTTCATCATTTTATTGAAGTTTTTCGGTTAATATCAAGTTCAATTAGGAGAATTTTTTATTTAAATAGAAATTAAATATTATTAAAAAAAAAACACTACACAACTCATTCAACACTCACGTGAACAAGTGGTTGGTACTTATGTTTTTTGAGTGATGCATGCATATTCATCTCGTAACCAGATGTCACCTTCCATGATGATATTTGAATCCTCTTTGCCTTCGCTCTATAATATGGCGGCACATGCGGCCAACGGACCTCCGGTTTGCAGACAACAATCTTCTTCTTTTTTAATTTTCTTCTTTTTCTTTTCTCTTATCCTTTTAAGATTTCAACTCAACCCTTCAATTTGTTATTCTTTTAAATTTAGTATATGTTTTTTTGGTTACTATTTATTTTATTTAAAATTATTTTTTAATTTTATCATTTTTTTCATCTTTCAAATTTGGTCCATATTTTTTTATTGTTATTTGTTTTATTTTAGATAATTATTTAAATTGATTTTTTTTTTTACATCTTCACTCCCATGAGTTTTTTTCCTATCAAGCTTTATTTCTATTTTTTTTATTGATATTTTTTTACTTTGATAAATTTTTTAAATTGATATTTTTCATCTTATTTCATCCTTCAAAATTAAATTGGTTAGAAATTTAACTTCTTGATTGAGCCCCAATCTAAAAATTCATGGATTGCAAATTTTAGAAATCAACTCATGTTTTAGAGACTTACCTGGGTTTGCTTCGACTTTTTTTTTCCCCCTAAACTCATGCTTCTTTAGCTTCATCATTCTACTTTTATCCAATTGGATATTGGATCTATTATCCAAGTTTAGGAATTCATGAATTGTAAATTTTAGAGACTTACCTAGGTTTGCCTGGGTTTTTTTTTTTAACTTATGTATTTTTAGTTTCATCATTCTACTTTTATTCAATTGCAGATTGGATTTGTTATTTTTATTTATTTGTTTTCTATAGAATTTCTTACTAATTTTAAAAATAACTTTGGTTATCTCAATTTTTTTATTTATTTTTCTTTGTTAAATTTACTTTGGTAGATTTTTAAAACTTTTTTTTAATTTATCATTTAACAATAGATTGGCTGGAGATTAATTTTTCTTTTTTAGTTCCATCATTCAACGTTGGAGTTCTTTTCGTATTAGGCTTCATTATTGTCTTCAAATTTTTTTATATTTGTTTATCGTAGTTTCATCACTTAGATCTCGAGTTTGGCAAATTAGCCTATGTTGTCTTGAATTTTTTTTAGGATTTTTATTTTTTAATTTAATATTTGTTGTGTTTCTTCCTTTAGTGTTGGATTGCTTTAGAATTAAGATTTGTAATCTTTTTCAATTTATTTTCTATTAAGTTATCTAATTCACATGATCTGAGTCTTAGAGTTTAGTTGTCTTACCAATTTTGCTAATTGTTTTTTCTCCTTCTTTTTATTAACTTTTTTTTCTTAATTACATCTTTTTATATTGAATTTGTTTGGAACTAAACTTTTTTTATATAGAAAATAAATACTTATATAGATACTCGAAACCTGATGAATAGCTCATAAATACCTGATGAAACCTGATATCAAGAAATTCAACTTATGAGTGCCCATTACAATTTCTATTAAAAAAAATAGTTTTTTATCCCAAAAAACCTTAATTTAATTTATCAACCACCTTTTTTATGGCTAAAATTTAGGCAAGTAGATGATAAGCCCATTAACAAAAGTTTTTTAAATTTTTTTAAATTTTATGATTGAAAGAAATTTGTTTGTCCAGTAACTTATATAAAGAAGTCTAAATATCAAAGCAGCATCTTGTAGCTATACTAAAACGAACAAAATCAATCATTTAAAACTCAATATCAAAACTCAAGTGCAAACACAAGAGACCATACATGTAGAATCTTTCATGGCTTTATTCAATAGCTTAGTGCTTTTAAACCTCTTTGCACACTTAGGATTGTATCCCTTAGACCGGTATTAGATTTCCCTCGTTAATCCCTCATCATTTTCTCAATTATCACTATACTGACTGAAAGTTTTTTTTTTGTTGATTGAATTTCGATAATTTTTCTTAGAATCTTTTTTTATTATTATGAAAATTTATCAACATGCATACAATAAGCAAAAAAGTAAAAAAAAAAAAAAGGCCAAATAGTGTCAAAATGCATTTATGAGAAATTCTTGTATTTTTAAAAAAGAAATTGATCGAAATGAAGATTAAAATTAAGTTACAAAACAAGGATGGGAAGTGTGATTAACATAAAATGTTCATTTGCAACCATGCAGATGAAAATAAAGACCATATTTTGTTTACATGCCCTGTAACAAAAGGTTTTGTTCTTTTCTAGCCTTAACAGATAATTAAGTGCTTTGAATGATAGATTTTTCTAGGCTATAAAATTCTAGGGAATTAGAAATTTGACATCATTCTCTTAGAAATCAAAGAGTTCACAGGAACATTTCTAGTCATTGTTGTTACCTATTTTTGAGTTCCTGTATGAAAAATAAAAAAATATTTATAAAAAATTACATATTAAAAAAATATATTCGGAAGGAATCCAAAAAATAATATGAGTGAAAAAAAATATTGAAACGTCCATAAAATAGCTAGAAATTGGTTGAGGATGTTCGAAAATACAAGAATTGATATTTAACAGTATATGGACTCAATAACTGGTGTGAGCCCTATTGACAAGGAAAATTTAATTTTTAAGAAAGAAAAGTCTAAAATCAGAGATTTATAGACTTAATAAAATTTTATATAAGATTTAACTGAATTTATAGAGAGTTTGATTGTAAGAAAAATTGATTTTTAAATCAATTTTTCTGTGAGATTTGATTACAGAATTGCAAAAAATTCAATGACTAAATCAGAAGTATCCAAAAGGTGATGTTTCTTTGAAGCACTATTCATTGTCTTCTTTAAATCAAACAACTGGGTAGTAAAGGCAAGAGACGTTAGCAGCGACAATAGAACCATTTTCAATCAGGAGGCACATCTCGCGTCTAACATCCCTCGCCACCGAGACACTTGCTGGCCGTTACAAAAAACACCTACGACCTCTGGCTATAAAACCTAAAGGAGGAATCGAACACAAAAAAATGGAGAGGGAGAAAGGGAGAGCGTAAGGAAAAAAAATAGAGAGATTGAGAAACAATGAGAAAGCATAAGGGTAAGAAGAGGATGGAGAGGATCTAGATAGTAGAGGTCAATACCACTATAGTCTTCACTTCTCCAAAACCAGGTATGCCAAATTTCTTTCTCTATCTTTACAAGAATTGATGCATGTTAGTCTAAAAAAAAAAAAAGAGAGAAAACACAAGAAAGCTAAAAGATCATATTTCTACCCTTTATCCAGGGACTCGTTTTTGCTATCTGCAAAAACTAGCATGAGCAGTACGAAGGTAATATAATTACTTTAGCATTGTTCCATGCATGTTTAACATTTTATGCGTGCATGGCTTACTTGGGTCACTAGCTTGGGCTAGTGACCAGGCTGGGCTGGCTAGGTCTAACTCAACCAAGAAAAGAAAAGAAAATTCTTTAAAAATTATTTGAAATTTTTTTTACTATATTTTGATTAATATTTGGTTTGTATTGTTATACTATAAAGATAAAAATCCGGTATTAAAATACCTGGTTTTAGTCAAAACATTAAATAAATAAATAAATAATATTTTGTTTTCACGCATACAGCCAAGTATCTCAAAGAAAAAAATATATCATATTTTCATATAACAAAAATTTTAAAAATATGTATAAGCATGCATTTTGGCTTTAATAACCAGTCTATTAAAGTTACGAAAACTAGACCAATATTTCAAAAATTCTAATATATATATATATATATATATATATATATATATATATATATATATTTTATATATATATATTGTTTTCTTTTAGTATCTTGGGTTATGATCTTATACATAAAACATATTTCAAATATTAAATTCTTCTATTGACGTTAAAATGGTTAGGTTTTACCTAATAAGATAAAGATCACTTTACCGAGAAGGACTTTTTTATACCATAGACGGACAAACAACTAGAAAACACAACAAGACTTTAGATTTTATCAGACAATAAAACAAAGCAGCTTATCTTAGGTATGACGTATTTGGAGTGCTAATACCATTTTTTTAAGCAACCAGTCCCAGTACCCAATCTCTGAGACTAGTTAAGGTTCCTAGTGACCAAAATACTAGGTAGCAACTCTCATTCTTGCTTTCCACGGATAAAAACCAAGACTTTTTTGTCTCTCCTTATTTGCCACATTAGATACCAATATAAGAGTGGATTTTTCGCCAACGACATCGCACATATGCGACAGCATGACGACTCTACTAGGGACCTTGTGGACTAAGCTTTTTTTTTATCTCATAATTGAGTTTTGTTTGGTTTGAGTGTTTTATACTAATAAGCTTATTTTATTTATTCATGCTTTAATTTTGGTACATATATGATCATGCATAGTATAAAACTACCCCATGCATCACATACTTTAATTTTTGGGAAGCACACATGATCTCATTAAGTTAGGAAGGGGGTTAGCGATCTGCTTTATGACTATTGGTCAAGGTTCAAATGCGTGAAACACCCAAAGTATATTTGAGTGCCTGTTTGGTATTGGTGGGCATACATGCCTTAACTATTCCTTGCAACGCCCCCAAACTATCTTTATAAAGATCATCACTAGTAGATATAAGACATTTTTTAGACTTAGATAGTCAACCTACCCTTTGTTTCACAAGATATATACTTTCACTTGCATCAAAATTAATCATGTTAAATTAATCACTCTAGGTTCCAAACTAAAATCATGACTAAGTACCTATATTTCCAAGAGTTTAGGCAAGAATCTAAGCTAAACCAGACAGCTAAAAGAAAATGTCCAATAATCAACGCTAGTAGGTTGCCTTACATTACTAGGATAAATCACATGGTAAATGACTTACGGAAATTGTTGTTTATTATAGGATATGTGGATGAGACTCTCTTCGAAAGGCGATATGGGAGAATTGCACAACTAATGAGGTTACCAATATAAGTAACAACAATCAAAGCCCTACTGAAATTTTGAGATCCTAGTTATCGATGTTTTACTTTCAAGAACATTGATATGACACCTACCATAGAGGAATATGAACAGATCCTAGATTTTCTAAATAATAGCCGAAAAATCTACCTCAGATGAAAATTTAAAGACACAGTTTCAAAGGTAGTCAATTTGTTAGGCCTAGGAAAAATCAGTCAATGCAAAGTAGCTAATGGGGGTTTTAAATGGAAAGTCATTGAAGCTAAAAAGAAGAAGAATGCTAAAGAAGGCAAGTTGGGGACGAACGATACCGGTTAGTGGCTTTCACCATTTTCAGACTAGTATTATTTCCATCCAAAATAGGATTTATCAGTTTGGAAGTCGCAAATGTCTTCGTAGAATATGAGTATGACAGAATCAATCCTTTTTCAACAATTGTGGTTAAAACTATGTTGTCACTTAACCATTTCAAAATTGATTAGTACTTAAAAGTGCATTTTTATCAAGGTTTTATATCATCATTTTGCACTTGAAATATCAACAACTCCTTAACTAAAGCATGTTTTATAATAACATATCTAATAATATAAGATACCTTTAATATGTGGTAAATGTTTATTTTAAATACAGGCCTATCACATAAATAAAAGGATTGATTGATAAATTTAAGAACTGAAATTGGAAAGACAAAGAGATGGCTAAACTTAGAAAAGAGATGCTGGTGCAGTCCAAACATAACATTATTTAAAAATTAGGTCATATCTGGAGCTATAAATCTCGGATTTAGGTATATTTTATATGGATGGAAAGGTAAGACATAGGCCTACAACTTTGATATGGAGCCCAAGATTTAAAAAGGTCATTTTCAAGTCCAAATTATAGCAATAATAAAGAAGTCCAAATCTATCCTCCAACCTAAACACTGTTCAGTGTTTAGCCCATATCTGAAGTTTTAGAAGTCCAAATGACCTTAATGTTTTACCCTAGAAATCTAAGACAATTTCCTACAACTTTCATGTTTGCAACTGGCTCCAATTATAACGTTATCAATGACGTTTTGGGCAGACAAGAGAAGATAAGGATTGTCACCAAGTCAAGAGTTGGTCACCCAACTTTTTAATACTTTGCTTGTTAAATGACTAATTTTGATTTATGTTGTATAACACTTGGTACAACAAATGCTTGGCACTTTCATAGCCCATAATGTATGGTATAACCGACACCTGAGCTATGAAAAGAACTTGATTTGTTGTTAACATAAGTTATAATCATGAATGCCTAATGAGATTTACAAGTATTAGCATTAATTGAACAAGATGACTAATGTAATCATGTTAACAATTTATAATCTAATTGGAACCTCCTTATGTGTGGTTTTCAATTGAATAATAAGAGTTTATACTATAATTGTTTGACATACCATTAGTGGATCCTCTAACCTTGACATTTATTATTATCATTGTTTAATCCTTACGTTAATCTTTCATCTTAAAGTTCTTGTCGTGGGGAGCGCGAGCGTTTAGTGACGGTGGAGGCTCTTGTCGTGCCTCCTGATAAAGGGTATTGTGCGTTGGAAAATTATGATTAATTTTTGGGAGTCGCCACCTAGTATTATGGTTACTAGGAACCTATGGTCTGCGAGAGTCTGAGTAAGGGACTGGTTGTGCAAGGGGAAGACGTATCATCCTAATGCACTCTACCTAAGGTAAGTTGAATTGTTGTTTGATTGTTTTTTGAGTCAGGTTTCTATTTGTTGGTCTTTTCTAAGGCTCAAGGTAGATCTCTCTTCATGAAAAAATCTCTACCTTATTGGGTTAAATTCTAATCATTCCAAAGTCTAAATATTAACAACACATTTATTTACACTTTGTATCTTTAATACCCGAGGGGTATACTTTATCATGTAATTTTACACCCACAAATATTAAAGTCTACATCTGGATCCTAGGGAGATTGGAAAAGAAGTTTTTTTTGGAGAAAATCGGTATTTTAATACAAGATTTGTATTTTACAATGTAAATATATAACCTGATATTATGTAAAATTAATAGAAAAATATTTGAGAAAATCACAAATTTTTCAAAAGGACTTTTCAAATTTTTTGGAAATTGTTTTCGGAGAAAATTGGTATTTTAATACCAAATTTGTATTTTACAATGTACTTATGTAACCCGATATTATGCAAAATTGGTAGAAAAGTGTTTCACAAAATCATAAATTTTACAAAAGGACTTTTTATTTTTTAAAAAAAAATTGTCATCTTTTTTTTTTAGAAAATCAGTATTTTAATATCAGATTTGTATTTTACAATGTAAATATAGAACCCGATATTATGCAAAATTGGTAGAAAAATATTTGAGAGAATCACAATTTTTTTAAAAGGATTTTTGAAATTTTTTATTTTATTTTTTTTATTTTTTATTTTTATTATATATATTAATTAATTAATTATTATTTAAACAAGTGGGCTGAGCCAAACACAGACCCAAAACAGGTGGGCTGACGTTGTTAACATGATTACATTAGTCATCTTATTCGATTAATGCTAATACTTGTAAATTTCGTCAAGCATTCATGATTATAACTTATGTTAACAACAAATCAAGTTCCTTTCATAGCTCAGGTGTCGGTTATACCATACATTATGGGCTATGAAAGTGCCAAGCATTTGTTGTACCAAATGTTATACAACATAAATCAAGATTAGTCATTTAACAAGCAAAGTATTAAAAAGTGAACAAGATAACAAATATAAAACATGTTAGTACCAAACATTAAAGTCCATATTAAGTTTACACTATACTTATTCTTACACCATTAGTGTAACCTTTTCACCTTGACATAACTAACTTAGCTAGACATAATGAAAGAAAGCAAAATAGATAAACAAAATAACAACATAAAAGTTAACTAAGTAAAGGAAAGGAAATGAAAGGCATAAACTTGATATTAATGAAAGCAAAGCATAAACATTACAAAAAATACAAAGAGAGAAAGGAAGAGCATGATCTTGATCTGAACACCAAGATGCCTAAATGCATGGCAAATGCCTCCTTTTATAGGCCAAAATTGGGAACTATTGATTTGATGACTAATTGATAAGTGGGTGGCCAACTTTTGACTTGGTGACAATCCTTATCTTCTCTTGTCTGCCCAAAACGTCATTGATAACGTCAAAACTGGAGCCAGTTGCAAACATGAAAGTTGTAGGCAATTGTCTCAGCTTTCTTGTGTAAAAAATTCAGCTCATTTGGACTTCTAGAACTCCAGATATGGCCAAAATACCGAACAGTGCTCGGGCTGGAAGACAGATTCGGGCTTCTTTGTTGTTGCTACAATTTGGACTTGATAATGGCCTTTTTAGATCTTGGGCTCCATATGAAAGTTGTAGGCCTATGTCTTACCTTTCCATCCATATAAATTGGACCTAAATCTGAGATATATAGCTCTAGATATGACCCAATTACCGAACAGTGTTCCAGTTTGGATTGCACCGACATCTCTTCTCTAAGTTTGACCATCTCTTTATCCATGCAATTTAAGTTCTTCAAGTCATCAATCAATCCTTTCATTTATGTGATAGACCTGCATTAAAAATAGACATTTACCACAAATTAAAGGTATCTTATATTATTAGATATATTATTATAAAACATGCTTTGGTTAAGGAGTTATTGATACTTCAAGTGCAAAATGATGATATAAAACCATGATAAAAATGCACTTTTAAGTACTAATCACACCCCCCAACCAGCTTATTACTAGTCCCTAGTAATCAAAGCGTAAAATAGAAAAACAATTTGCAAATTCCACAAAGCAAGGTATTCATCATTTAACTTCCATTAATCTATCCAGATAAACAAACTCTCATTAAATTTATATATCTGCTCAATACCTCTTAACAAGATATTAATAAACCTTTCTTTTGTGCTCAATGTATCAACACATAATTATGGGGCTTTTCTTGGAAGAAAACAAAATTTTTGTTCTAATGTTTAAGGTTAACTTCCTTGGGTTGGGATTATTATTTTTGTCTTTTTTTTTCTTTTTTTCTTTTTTAAAAATCTATATACATATAATTTAAAAACATCATGCATCTTTAACCCATGTAACGAGCTTTCAGCTAATGACTCCCAGACCAGTTGGTCTTAGGGCATTAGGTGTTAAGACACCCCTACGAGCTTAGTAACTCGGGTCGCAGATACTGATATGTAGATAGTGCAATGTTTGATTCCCTTAAGCTTTTCTCCTCAACCCATGTAACAAGCGTTGGGCCAATAGCTCCCAAGTCAGTTGACTTTAGGGTATTAGGTGTTAAAACACCCCTTCGGGCTTAATTGCTTAGGTTAGGGAGGCTACGAAACCAAACTTATCTACATTTTTATTATCATCATTTTTTTTTCTTCTTTTTTTTCTTTTTTTTTTCTTTCTTTTTTTTCATGTTTTTTTTTTAATTATATACAATCCCTTTCCCTTAGTTGTTACCTTTAACAAAAGAACATAAATAATGTAATAATCCAATATGCAACCCACAATCATATGTTAAAGTGTGTGTGTGTAAATTAAGGTTTAAGAATACATGTTAAATAAGTATATGAGCAGAATTAAGTGGTAACAATACGAGAGTTTGTAAACCTGAATATTTCAGGAAGTATTATAATAGACCTTGTTAAGAATGGTTACTAAGATGCGTCTCAAGAGTCACTTTAACAAAAGAACTCCTTTACTCTGCCATCCTAGTAACAACAATTATGCACATGCTTTATGAAATGAAAAACAATTTTTTTTTATCAACTACTACCCTCTCCCCCCAACCAAAACGAGACATTGTCCTCAATGTTCTAAGGTAGAAAGATAGAGTATAAAAGATATCACCTGAAATAACGAACACTGACAAAACCTGAAACACACTAAAACAAAAATAAGAAATAACAAAACATAATAATAAAACCAAAAGACACAAAAATTCACAAATGAAGGCTCAAATCCAATCTAAGCTTTTTACGGCTTCCCGTAGATGACCAATTTATGCGACTCATGGAAGGATCAATCACAGGAATGAAAGATTGTAGTTGGTCAATCAACTGTTCAGCAGTAGCAGCAGAGATTATGATTTGTCGTGCAGAAGATGTTAGAAATTCCTGTTCCACAGCATGATCAAGAAAAGACAACAACTTATCATAATAACCATTAACATTTAACAAACCTATGGGTTTATGGTGAATGTGCAATTGAGCCCAAGAGGAAATATGAAAGATCTCTTCCAATGTGCCTAGACCACCTGGTAAAGCAATGAAAGCATCAGCATGGTTAAACATTGCATTCATTCGAGCCGACATTGTGGAGACCTGAAGTTCCTCTCCAATTGTTTTTCCAATGATGTCCCCTTGTGCCAAAGCTTCAGGGACGACCCCCAAAACTTGACTACCTCCTAAAAATGCAGCTATTGACACACCTCCCATTAACCCAAGACTGCCTCCCCCATACACTAAATGAATCTTTCTCTCAGCTAGCACCTAACCAAGATGATTTGCTGATTCTAAAAACTCCTTTTCTTTCCCAGGACTAGATCCACCGAAAACACAAATATTTCTTATTTGATGACCTGAGGAACTTGCCATTTCTACACACTTCTGTATTTGTTAAATGTATGGGTTGAGTAGAAATGAAAGGAAGGAAAAGAGGGTTTTATAGATGAGAAATTAGAAAGGCAATCATAACATCTATATGTAGGCCAGCTAGAGTCTCACACACTCTCTCTCTCTTTTTATTTATTTATTTACTTTTGAAAAAAAACATGTGTATGTACAGGTAGTTGTGATTGTGGCTCACATCTTCCCTTGGTTTTACGTCCAAGAACGGCTTAAACGCCCTCTATGGGTCGGGGATAGGCTTCCCATCCAGTTTTCTTAAAAACTGGCAAACAGGGTCTTTTTTAGTCAGATTCCCAAGACTAAGTCGATCATGTTCTTTATGAAATAGTGGCCATAAATCATGAATTGCACGATGCACATCTCCACTAGGATGCGTCTCAAGAGTCAATAGAAGATTATCTAAAGACTCCTTACTCAGGCCATCCTTAATGAATTGTATTTTATCTTCACGGTTTATAGATACCATTCCTAAAGAACGACATTGTGTATTACAAGTCCATCTAGCACATCGATGACAGACTTCTAGTCGTTTTGCACGACGTTTCTTTGCAAAAGTGCTTTTACCTGTTCCAGGCATGTGTGAAATAAAGAAATTAGAGGACTCACCTGATAATCGGACCTTTGCTTCAATCAACCAACGAATATCTTCAGGAATTCCATGATTCATTAACAATCTCAATCTTGCACATCTAGCACGGTAAATTTTTGTAATCGCATTCTGAGGCAGAGCGGGAAAATACTTTTTCAATTTTTCAAGATTAGTGTCCATTTTCAAATGAGAATTAGAAGAGAGATTCAAAGAATTGCACAAATATATACACAAATATCAGTTATTGTGGGAAACTGAAAGAACCGACTTAAGTCACGGAGTACCGTTATCCGCCATTTGACCGGGGTGAGAGAAACTAGCAAAAATCACTCAAAAAGAAACACAAAAACAATGTGAGAAAAACAAAATAATCAACCTTTATCTACAAGATCATTCAAACCAGCTGATTCATTTTCACTAGGAAAATTATCAAAGTAAGCTTTCAAACGATGTCCATTTTCCTTAAAATCATTGTCATTCATTGAATTCTCAATATCACAGGCCCCATAAGGATTGGTCCATCTTAATCTTAGCTCTTTAGGGAATGCATAGAGTTGAGAATCATAAAACAAAACTTTTTGACCAGTGTCAATTTTTTGACAATTCTGGATGAAACATGTTGGTTTGGCTTGCTAGGCTTAGCACAACCTCGCCTTTGCCTTTTTTTTTTCTTCTATTTTTGAAAATTTATTATTATTTTTATGGTTTTTTATTTTTTAATTTATATTTAAATTAATACCCTTTCTCTATTTCATTTTATTTGAAGAATCTCTTTTAAATGACAATTATCTTTTTAGTTATGTATTTAAATTTGAAGAGTTTTTTTAACTTATTTATAAATTATTTTTATTTTTTGTATGGATGAATTTTTTTTTTAAATTAAATAATATTTATAATATATGGAGTCTTGCATGATGTTTTGCCCAAAACGTCATTGATAACGTCAATTAAGGAGCCACTCGAAAACATGAAAGTTGTA
>NW_011499960.1:671688-717724 GCF_000495115.2 Populus euphratica | reverse complement strand
AATTAAGCCCCAAATAAAATTAATTTGACCCATTTAAAATATAATTAAGTCCTTGCACTTAATTAAATCCTTCAATTGGACCCAAATTAATTCTTAAACATAATTAAAATTTAATTTGGCCCATGATTAAATCAAATTGGCCCATTAAGTATTTAATTATGTCCTTGGACTTAATGTTTATACAAATTCATCCAATAATCATTTAATTTTGACCTTGAATTTGTATTGTTTCCTCCATTTTTTGGCATAAAGGGGTACAATCAGGCCTTCAATTATCTTTAAAAATTACAGCTTAACTTTCTGGCCTACTTTCTCCACGTTGTCAGTCTTTATTTGATTTTTATTTTTCAAAAACAAATTAAATTTTGGGGAATAACCTAGAATTGAGTTATGACACTTCTCATTAACTTTTTCTTCTTCTTCTTCTTCTTCTTTTTCTTCTTTATAATTATGATTACTGCCACTACTACTACTACTACTACTATTTTTATTATTATTGTAATTATTGTTACTATTGTTGTTGTTATTGTATTATTGTTATCTATAATTTATACAATTAACCTCCCTATGGTTCGATCCCAGTCTTGCCGGGTTATTTATTACTTCGACACTCCTACACTTGGGAGAAGATATCAATCTGTTAGTCGTGTCAAGAATGCATGGAAAAGGAGCCATGAGATGTTGCAGCCTTATGTTGTATTTATGGATCATCAATCATATTGAAAAACCAAGGGACATCTTCAACAACTTATGATGGTTTGACCTCCGACTATTAAAGGTTACCATAGAGGAAACTTGGAAGAATTGGGACGAGATGGCTTAGATAGACAAGTATACTGCACTACTTCAAAGCAACTTCAAATGGAAAGCGCAATGGATGAATGACACTATCTCAAAATGAGCTGCGGAAGCAAGACATGGGTTCCCCTGATTTGTGTAACCGGATACATCAGTTATGCACCTGCACTTATAGCAAGGCAATTGGGTGGAATGTCAGACATACCAAAGACTCTAGGTTTAGCAAATTTCACAAGTTTATTCAAGGATCAACCATTCCTTGAAGAGATAGAGCTTATCCAACAAGACTAGGAAAGGCCCTTGTTGTTAAAAAAGGAATAAGAAAGCAGATTTGAATCATCATTCAGCTAGAATTATAAGATTTAAAGAAATCAAGAGCTTTCTGAAGTTGTGCACCTATATCATCAATAGCGCAACCAAAAAAAAAGGATTAATAATAAGGAAGAGTTAAGAGAGCAGCTAGAACAATGTATAATTGATCTAAGAAAAAAAAAAGGGCAACAACAACTCTTGGAAAGGCAATTGGGTGATGAAAATACAATGAGAAATTACCTGAACCAGCAGTTGGAAAATAAAGATGAGTAGTTGAAAGAATGGCAGAAAAGGGCCGAGGTAGCTGAGGAAATAGGAAAAAGGGTCCAGAATGAGTTAAGGAATCAAATAAATGAATATGATGAATTGGCTAACAAGAATGGGCTCGTTGAAAAAGAATTGGCCAAGATCAAGAGATCAACAAAAGGCAAGATAAATGTTGATAAAGAGATGATAGATTATTAAAGAAAGAAAGAAGTTATCTTACAAAGAAGTTAAAAGATGAGAAGGAGAAGAATTGACCAACTGAGATCGACATAGAGAAAGAAAAAAAGATCAAGGCTCAATATATGGTATAACTTGAGGAAGAAAAAAGTGCAAGGAAAATTGATAAGTCTGATATGAGAGATTAACAAAAGAGAGCTGAGTGTTCAAAAGTACGAAGAATAGCTTTACAATGAAAATATTTAGAAGATGAGTTGAGGGATTTGAAGAGCCATTACTTTGAGATGGAAGAAGGGTTGAATAAGATTAAGTAAGAACTTTAAAAATGTCAAAATTATGTTAACAGCTTTACTGTTCAGATTAACTCCAAAATAGTCGAGCTGGATATCATGAGAGAAGAGCTACAACGGGTAATAGATAAGGTAGCACGATTGGAGGCAACAGTCTGAATATTAGAAAGAAGTAATGAAGCCTTAGGAAATAGCAATGAAGTAATAATTGCATATAACACCTTGTTCTATGATAAGATAAGATGTATGATAAAACAGGTCAAGCAAATAACCTACTATGCGGAAAGGTTACAACAACAAGCCACTCAATTTTAAAATGATGCTGCAAAGTACCAAGAGTATATAGGGACCATCATCTCCTTTATTGGGGACTTAACTAATGGAGGAAATGTCTTTTAGGGTAGTGATGTATAAGGCCTTTTCTATTTTTACTTTGTACAAGCTACTCTTATTTATAAGAAAGGCCATGACCTATTTTTCTTTCTAATGTATTCTGGTAACCAACCATGCTAAGAACTTGGCAAACATTCTTTTACAACAATTAGTTCGGCTTAGAAATCTTACCTAAAGGATTATGAAAGTCATAAATCAATTCTAAAAAAAAAAAAGTGTCATCGCATATACATTGCATTTTCATCACGTATTTGCTCATAATTTATCATGTGCATTCCAGATCGTGAAACATAGCTCCCCCCTTCAAAGCCTATCACACCGGACTATGATAAAAAAATGGAGAACAAGGAAAAAGCTCACTTAGAGTTCCACTATCAAAGCGAGTTGGAATCAGTAAAGTATGAAGTTGTCTGCATGACCAATCTGCTCGAGCAACTTTTGAAAGCCAAAAACAGGGAGGGATCATCTACCTAACTAATTATAAGAGCACCAACAGCTCATGTCCTAGGGACATCTCAAAACTTGGGGGTAGATTGAACAGTAGAACAACATTTTATACCTATCACCCCTATCCTGCTAAGTCAAGCTCCCATCACTGTGGATTTAACAGCAAATGGACCCCCTGGTAATAGATCCATTGATTTTATGAACTATGACAAGTTGTCTACTTTAGAAGAAAGATTAAGAGTAGTTGAGGGTAATGATTGATTTGATCACATGCAAGCAGCTGAAGTGTGTTTGGTACCAAACATCATAGTACCAAAGAACTTTAAGATACTAGAGTTCATCAACTACACTGGATTGGAATGTCCAAACACTCACCTTTGATCTTATTGCAATAAAATAGCCCAAGTGATTTATGATGATAAGCTACTGATCTATTTTTTCCAAGATAGTCTGGCAGGATCTGCCCTAAGCTAGTACATGAGGTTGGATAATGCTAAATTAAGAAATAGAAAGATTTGGTGAAGGCTTTTCTTAAGCAATACAAGTTCAACTTGGAAATTTCTCCGAATAGAACAAGCCCTATGTTAATGGAAAAAAGGAGTTAGGAGTCAATAAGGGCTTACGTGCAAAAATGGAGAGATGGGGCAACATATGTTCAACCCCTTTTGATAAAGATAGAGATGGTGACTCTGTTCACCAATACCTTCAAGACACCTTACTATGAGCATCAAATGGATAGCTTATCTCAACATTTTTATGATATTATACGTGTGGCAAAAAGAATAGAGCAAGGGTTTAAAGCTAGGCGTATAGCAGAACATTTAAAAAATAAAGGTTTTACAGGAAGGAAATGAAAAGGTCACATTAACAACTTGGAAGACGAGTACAAGGACAATAAAGTAAATTATCAAAACCCACAAATACCTACCCCTCAATTCACCAACATAAACTTTGTCAAGCCTTTTCAAGCCAATCGAACAAATTACCAACCAAACAACCATAACAACTATCAAAGGCCAAATACAAGATATCCTTTAGAACAGCTGCCACCACTACCCATGCCCTTAAAGGACTTTTATGCTAAACTATTGAGCCTTAGACACATAACTCCAATCCTTTTACTACCGTTCCAACCCCCATTTCCTATATGGTACAAATCAGAATTAACTAGCGAGTATCATGTTGGTAACCTAGGGCATAGAATCGAAACTTTTTATGCTTTCAATAACAGGTTGTTAAAGCTTATCAAGATACGGTACATGTCTTTTGAAGACACACTTAATGTTAATTCAAATTCACTACCTAATCATGTTGCAAGTAATAGTGGCGTGAGCATAGTAGAGGTTAGGAATCAAAGCAAAAGGTTAAAAGTATCTATGAAGAAGTTGCATGGTATGTTGGTACAGTTAGGGTTCCTAAAAATGAATAATGAACATCATCTAGAAGGGAGTGACTATTATGAGTTCTATAAAGAGAAGGGACATCATATCAATGATTATGTGGAGTTTTGCAAAAAAAATTTGAAAATGATAATCATAAAAGAACTAAGGATTGAAGCCATGGATAACAATGATGAAATAAGAATGATAGAGGGCCAAGACAAGTTGTTAGAAGTATATAAAGTCCAACCAACATCTAATGGGTCGCTAAAGTTAATCTTGGTTAAACCTTCCTACACAAAGAGAAATCACAATGCAATGCCCTATAATTATGACTTTGCCTTCAATGTTGGGACCCCTCTTTCTTTGTTCCAAACTAAGATTAGTAGGCTGACTCGAAGTGCCCGGTGCTTCACACTTGAGGAGTTAAGAAAAGCAAAGGGCAAAGAGGTGGTGAACCTAGGCAAAGAACTAGATGTTAATAAACCATTAACTGAAGAGGACTCAAATGAATTTTTGAAGTTAATAAAGTACAGTGAATATTGTATAAATATTGTATAGTAAATGAATTAAAGAAAACTCCAGCTAAAATCTCCCTTATGTCCTTGATATTTAGCTTTGTGCCATATTGAAATGCCTTGTGAAAGGTATTGAATAAGGCATATGTACCCTAAGACATTAAACAGAAAACCATGAAACATTTGGTGAGGAGGATTAATGCGATTAATTATCTATACTTTACAACTGATGAGTTAGATGCTGAAGAAACTGGACATAAAAAACCCTTGTACATCACTACTAGGTGCAAGGATTGCCTCAGAGGAAAGGTGCTCGATAATAGTGGGCTCTTAATGTATTGCCAAAACACATGTTGAAAGAAATGCAAGTTGATGAATCTCATATAAAGCCTAGTGCCATAATAGCAAGAGCATATGATGGCTTACCAAGATAGATAATTGGAACTTTAGAAATTGAGTTATATATGGGACCATAATTGTTTTTAGTGACATTTCAAGTTATGGATATTCACCCTTCATATAGTATGTTGTTAGGAAGACCTTGAATTCACATAGCTAGTACAGTAACTTCATCGTTACACTAATATTTGAAGCATATCATGAATGGGATGTTAGTAACTGTCAAAGCTAAAGAGACAGTATCCATGATAAAGAATGTGTTCATACCTTTCATTGAGGTAGAGGATTGCAAGGATGAATATAGCCATGCTTTTGAGATTGTAAACATTGACTGGGTACCTGAAAACACAGTATTAATAAGGCCAAGGATCTTAGAAGCAACAAGGATGGCATCTTAATGCTTTTTAGAGCGCAAGATTCCATTTCAACATAACCCTATCACCGGAATACCACAAAAGGTTAATTTAACAAAGATGAAATGTGATGATCAAAATTTTAGGTTAGGGTATAAATCTAAAAATGAGGAACATCGATGGGCTGCTGAAAGGAGAAAGGAAAGAAGAATAGCTAGGATTAAAAGGAGAGAGCTTAAAGAAGAAGAGCTGGAAATCCCTCCCTTTGGGGTATCATTCTTTAAGAATGCATATATAATGCAAAATGATAAAGGTTCAAAAAGCCTTACTCAAGAACTATCAACCATGAGCATAAACACTTAGAAAGGGATAAAAAGGAAGGGGGTGATATGAATATAGTAGCAGGAGGGGAAGATGAATCACTGCTACAACTAACTATCTATACTTTAGAAGAAATCTCCACCAAAACATGTGTGAATGCTGGTCGTAGGCAAGAAGTTTTAAAATTGGGTGACCTAAGAAGCTCCTGTAATTTTTAAAATCCAAACCAGCTTTGTTTGCATTAACATGTTTTTGTCATTGCTTTTATTTGCTTTTGCATGCTTTTATTTCCTCTAGTTGACAATCAAGGCTCATGAGGTCAGCTAGATTTTATCTTTGTCATTGAGCCCATCTTGCTTTAATGAGATCAAGCATTTTCCAAATGCTATCTATTTATATTTGTATTTACACTATACACATTGCGCTTTCAAGATTCCTGAAAGAGGATCTTCCACAATATCACATACACTAAACATCAAAAATGAATGGTCAAACTTTAATGAACATGTGATTGCAGTGGAAGAAGAAGAGTGGGATGAAAGTAATATTAAAGAATTCTCAAAGATGATGGAACAACATGAACAGACCTAGAAGCCCATTGCAAAAGAACTCGAAATCATAGAAGTGGGTAATGATCAGCCCAAAAAAGAGTTGAAAATATGGATCTTAATTACTCCCGAGCAAAGAACAACGATGATCACCCCTTCTATAAAAATATGCAGATGTTTTACTTAGTCTTAAGAGGATGTGTATGGTTTGGATACAAATATTGTAGTACATAAGATCGACACAAATATCATAGTACATAGGATCTCATTAAAGGAAGGTTGTAAACCAATCAAGTAGAAATTAAGAAGAGCTCACCCTAATATCTGGATCAAAGTCAAAGTAGAACTCGAGAAATAGTGGAATACAAGCTTTCTGGTAGTTAAATATCCATAATAGGTATCCAACATTATTGTTATGCCAAAGAAATAGGGAAAGATTAGAGTTTTCCTGGATTTCCGAAACTTGAACAAAGTTAGCCCCAAAGATGATTTTCCACTCTCGTACATAGATGTTTTGGTTGACAATGTTGTATATAATTCCACATACTCCTTTAAGGATGGTTTCTCAGGATATGACCAGATAAAAATAGCTTCAGAAGATAAGACAAAGACAACTTTTATTACACTTTAGGGGATATATTGTTACAAAGTTATGCCATTTGGTTTGAAAAATGCAATGACCACCTATCAGAGGGTCATAATGACTATGTTTCATGATATGATGCATAAAAAAAAATTGAGGTGTATGTAGATAATATGATTGCCAAGTCTAAAAAAGAAGAAGATCATATAAAGGTTTTGAGAAAGTTATTTGAAAGGTTGAGGAAATATGAACTAAAGCTCAACCCGACAAAATATTCATTTAGAGTTAAGTCTAGATGATTTCGAACTAAAGCTCACCCCTCGTAAACAAAACCATGATGATTGCGAAACAACGCTGTGTACGACATGCCGAACCAACGTTGTCGTTTTGTATTCTGATCAGAGTCCTCGAAATTGTTCATCACAAAAAAAAAAGAAGGAAATCACATGGCTCGAAATAAAATGATGGTGATTTTACCAGTTTACTTCTTATGACTCAACTTGTGATACAACAGCATCATCGTAAACTTTTGGCACGTGAGAAAGGCATTTCACATGTGTTGAGACTTTTCAAAATTGTCCGTGGGATGATGGCTCCTCAGTGGTAATCAAATTGATGGCAACTTTACGACAAAGGTTTCCAAGTGATATCATATCTCTTTGAAAAAAAACATCTTGCGATTCACATTTCAACATAAAATATTGTCTGTTCATTTCACTCTTTCGCCCTCTTTTAAGTTAGTTATCTGAACCAGAAAATAAAATTAAAAGGATTAAAATATCAATTATTTTATTATTTAAATTAAAAATATAAATATCGTTAAAAGAAGGGTTAGAAAAAAAAAATTGTAAGGACTGGGTTTCTCTAGCCCCCCACCTCATTTCCTAGTTCTCTCAACAGAGTTATTTTATGTTGATTAAATTATATATACTTCAACACACAAAATGATAAACGTAAAACTAATATTTCATAAAGTGAGAAGGAAAATATATAGGATGAATTTGAATGCATACTTAAAAAAAAAAAGAAAAAAACCAATTTAGTATTGGTGAAAGTTTATTAAAAATCATCTAAAATATCAATTTAATGCTTTTAAAATTGAAATTTATTTTAAAGGATAATTTCAAATACAGTTTACAAGACATAGTCTTAATTGATTTATTTTTATTAATCTCAAAACTCACTTGATTGCAGGATATTATGATCTCCATCATGTGGGGTATTCTGCTAATTATTTTGTTCGAGATGTCCACTGCTTTGCACGGCATGGCCACCTTGCCCGAGCCTAAAAATTAAAATAATTGAGTACATTGCCTTCGCGGAAAAGGTATTGCAAATGATAATTTCAAATACTTTTTTATTTTTTTATTTCAAAAAATAAAAAAATATTTTTTTTTATTTTTTATTTTAAATTAATATTTTTTTTAGTATTTTGATGTGCTAATTTAAAAAATAAAAAATATATATATATTATTTTATTACATTTACAAATAAAAAATACTTTAAAAATAACTCTAATTAAACTCCCGAGCACCCCTATTCAATCCTACAAGTAGGCGCTGCTTGCAATTATCACTGAGATTATAGAATTAAATCATGCATATATCTTAAGACAAGGTAATACCTATTACAGGAAAAAAAAAAAGAAGGAAATTTATAATGTGAATATTTAATATGTTTGGAAGGAATTCTGCTTGCAGATTTTATGAAATCAATTTAATTGCTATTTTACTACTCCATATAAACTATGAGCATTCAATAAATAAATCATATATATATATATATATATGAGAAAAAAAAAAAAAAACAAACAACAAACATGTTGAGAGTGGGATTTGAACCCACGCCCTTTCGGACCAGAACCTTAATCTGGCGCCTTAGACCAACTCGGCCATCTCAACCATGGTTGTCATGCTCAGCAATATATATTATATATATGTTTTAGTGGTGCCAAACAAATCCTATTTATCATTGAAGTCTCAAGACGAGTTAAATCGCAGGTCCTAAATCTAATGGCAGGAGATTTAAAATGTCTTGCTTTTTTTTTTCCTTAAGGTAGAAAGGGGGGCTTAAAGCACAAAAACTACATATAAATCAAGGATAAGGTAATTTATAGTTGTTTTTTAAAGTGTTTTTATATTTAAATATATCAAAATAATTTTTTTATTTTTAATAAATTATTTTTAAAATCAAAACAATTAAAAATATAAAAAAAAAATTAAATGCGATTTACACATGTTTCCAAACATTTTTGTAACATCTTGATTGAGTTTTAAGGAATAGGTATATTTCTCATATTCGATCTCCATCACTTTCAGACATAAATATAGATTTTAATCCAAGATTTTCTCAACAATTATAATAGATATTGCTTGACGACTGACAATTATTATAGAAGGGGGAATATCGGGTTTGCATAAGTTAAAAGCGTTCCATCTACGCAATTGCTTAGCTGGGACACAAGTTTTAAGATGGCACAAGCTGAAGAAAAAACATGAATTATGCTAGTTGTCTTCGAGCCCTCCTTTTTTTATGTTTTAAAAATGTATTTAAAAAAAATGAAATTATAAATAATTATAAATGTTCCAAGTCTCGTCAATTCAATTTAACAAGGACCGCGCCTGCTAGAACCACAGTATGCAGAGGATCTCCTCTACGACCATATTATTGCTAAATTTGAGTGTTCCGTCCAAACACCGAGTACAAAGGAGTTGCTTGTACGATTCGATCGCTAGTGGGAAAAGCTGTGAATCAGCTAGCTGTACACCTTGCTTGAAGCTCTGTGATGTGACTAGGGATGCTTGAGTATGTGTGGGGAATAAATAAAGTGATCGAGGAAACAGGCCATGCAATAGAGGCAGTGATCACAAAGTCGGCAGCTTTATTTTGGGAGCCAAATGAATATGTTGAGATGGAAAAATCTTTACTCTTATCTAATGAGTAACTTTTGAGTTTTAAATGGGTTGATTTTGTGGAAAAAAATAAACAAAAAGGATAGGAAACCTAGTGTCTTTTGAAGTGTGAAGAATGAGATTTAACTTATATAATTATTCATGAAGTTTTTAATTTTTATTAATCAAATTTTTTTATTATGAGTTAGATATTTTACCGATTATATTATATCTACATGACCAGGTTATTCATGAATACTTTAAAAATTTATTGGTATTTAATTAGAATAGCTTTACTCCATACTCATATAAGTTATTCCATCAAATATTCATTATAATTTGAACATTATTCAAAAAAAATATGAAATTCATTAAGAATTTTTTAGTATATCTATTATTTAATTACACTTTAGTACTATTATCACATTAGAGGAAAGAACTTGTTTTATAGAGCTACACAATCATATAGGTTAGGTTACCATCATTTTAATTTCTCAATTAGTGTTAATTTTTTTCCCTTTGATTTCTCAAATATCATCTTTCTGTCAAATAATTTAGTCCAAGGATCAACCAAATTTAATTATATATTTTAGCAACCACTTTATAACATCATGTCTTAATTAAATATGTTTGATTTTTACTATTAAAAGATTTATTCTTAGTAAAGGTTATTGCTGCTTATCAATTATAATGTATTAATATAGAAGGAGTTGGTTTTATTTTGAATTGAATTTTAATTAGAAAAATCCTCAATCAATTTAAACTTTACTTAAATGATTTATAAGACAATGCATCACTACCAAGAATAAAGATATGCTATTAGTGAATTTAATCTCATCTAAATCTAAAATCTAGTTAGCGTACGTATATCATTTTAACCCAGTGGAAATCAACTATATAGAATATATTCATGGTATCTCTCAAAATATTTTATTAGTTGAATCATTATCATCCAATGCTTATGATTAGGATTATATATATACTCAATCTACATGCAAGGTATGCTATATCGGATCAAGTGAAGTTTATTAAATATATTAGATTCCCAATAATTTGAGCATATTTAAGCTGAGAAATAACTTTACCTTTATTTATTTTTTAATTGAATGTTACCATCATAAAAAGTACTCAAAGGTTTCACATCAAAGTGACCAAATTTGTTGAGAATTTTCTCTATAAATTGTTATTGTGTTAATATTATATCACTAACTCTTCTTGTAATTTTAATTTCTAATATCATTCTAATTGAATGTTATTGTGTTAACATTATATCACTAACTCTTCTTGTAATTTTAATATCTAATATCATTCTAACTTCACCCATGTCTTTCATTTCAAATTGAGAGGTTAAGAAATGTTTATGCTATGCATGACATTCATGTTAACAATAAAAACAACCATATCATCTACATAGAAACTAATTATCATTTATTCATTATTAATAGACTTAGTATACACATATTTATCCACACTAACCTAAGAAAAGCCATCATTTCTCATGCCATTGTTTAGGATCTCGATTTAAATCATATAAAGACTTTTTCTACTTGCAAGTTTTATTCTCTTGTTCATAAATTATACAACCTTCACTATTTAGAAAAGTAATTTTAACATCCATTTGATGTATAAAAAGTTTATGAATATAAACAAGCTAAAACAATTAAAACTTGAATTGATTAAATTCTAGTTATAAGTGAAAATGTACCAAAATAATCCTTTTTTTACTGAAACCTTTTTATAATCAATCTTGCTTTGTATCTTTCTATAGAATCATTAGGAAAATATTTTCTTTTAAGAATTCATTTGCAAACAATATGTTTTGCACCTGGAAGCAAATAAAAAATCTCTTAAATTTGATATCATAAAAGTGAATCGATTTCAAGTGCATGAGAAGTCTTTTTATTTAATGAATAAATGTGTTCAAAGAATTATGCATTTTTGTTTCAATAATAGTATTTCATTCTAGCACATAACTTTTAAAAACTAGAAACCTATATGTAATAATATTTTCAACATAACCAATAAATATACAATAAAAAAATTTTGAACTTATCTTTCTTTTCTTTTCTTTTCTTTGTTAAGGTACTATAACATTAGCTAGACTCCCTTACACTTTTAAATATTTGAAATTAGAAGAGTAATTTTTTCATAATTCATAAGGTATTAAACCAGTTTTCTTATAAGAAATTCAATTTTATAAATGACATACAGATAAAATAGTTTCACTCCATAAATTATTACGTGCTAAAGAATTAACTAGCATAGCATTCATCATTTCTTTTAAAGTTCTACCTTTTCTTTTAGCTACCCCATTAGACTTAGATAAGTAAGGTGGCGTGTCTTCATGTATTATATCTTCTTTCTCACAATAGTCATTCATCATAATATACTCACATTCTCTCTCATATCTAACTCCTTTTATTTTTTTAGTTGATTTTCTATTTCTGTCTTATATCATATTTGTCTCACAAGAACATGTTATAAGTTTCATCTTTACTTTTAAGTAGATAAATTTTGATATATCTTGAAAAATCATCTAAGAAAGTCACATAATATTTCATACCTCCTCTAATTATAATTTGTTTTAAATATCCTCAATCCCTATGTATTAAGCTAAATAATTTAGTTTCTCTCTTAACAGATACATATATTTTCTTAGTAATTTTAGCTTTAACATAATTTTTATATTTATTCATAGACGAAGAATTCAAGTAAAAAATTAAACCAATTAATTCATTTATTAATATAAAATAAGCTAACATGTGCTAATCTAGTGTGTCATAGATCAATAGAGTCAAGTAAGTAAATAAAATAAGATGCATTTTCATTCATTACATTAACAATATTAAGTATAAAAAGTCAATGTTACAATATCCTTTCCCCACAAATACATAATTTCAAGTCATTATAATCTTATCATATTCAAATGATACTTTGATTCCAAATTTTCCAAACAAAGCTAGTATCTTACCCAAAGTCAATTACATAAGGATTTTATCTTTATCAAAACATTTATAGTTTTGGAGTCTTCAAAGTAAAACCACTTTTTCTCCATCCTAAAGATGTATGAGTGGAGAAAAATTTTTATTTGTATATATGTGTCATTCTACCATCTAGTTTTTATCATCAGTCATCATATTGACTTGAAAAATAACTGTATCAATGATGTCTTCTCCCTCAACCATATTACCTTAGTTTTAGGAGGATTATTGTCTCTTACTCTATTTCAAAATTGACATGAGAGGTGGCCAGGTTTTCCACATAAAAAACAATTTCTTTTTTTTCTTTAAAATTATTGGATTTGGGTTTGAACATAATTATTACCATTGAAGTTATAATTATTTTTAAATTTATTCTCATATCTTTTCTTATAGTAATTCCTTTTTTACTAAGTTTGTTTTGGTAGTTATCTCATTCTTTCTAGTAGCTTGCAACTTCTTTCTATCTGTGTCTTTAATAATGATGTAGGTGATGAGATTGATCAAAGATATTTTTCTATGTTTGTTCTTCAATTGTTATTTGTAGTTGCTTCATGAGTTGAGTAGTTTTTTTATTAATATTTTAGTGATGAGCCCTTCATAAAAATTGATATTTCCAGCTTTCATGTCTTCTAACATTCTATGATATTTTTTATTTGAGTCTTGATGTATTTATTGTCAATAATTTCCTATTGGTAAAATTTTTCACTGACAAGCTTTTGTTTTCTCACATCTTCAGCAATATACTTTGTTATCATATTGCTTCATATCTCCTTCATTTCCTTGTAATCGTAAAACACATCAAATAACTCATTAGAAAGAGTGCTTAAAATGGAATGTTTAGTAACTTTATTCTCATGTGTCCATATGATTAGTACTTAAAAGTGTATTTTTATCAAGGTTTTATATCATTATTTTACACTTGAAGTATCAATAACTCCTTAACTAAAGCATGTTTTATAATAACAAGTTTAATACCATAAGATACCTTTAATTTATGGTAAATGTTCATCTTAAATGTATGTCTATCACATAAATGAAAGGATTGATTGATAAGTTTAAGTACTGAAATTTAAATGGCAAATAGAAGACCAAACTTAGAAAAGAGATGCTGGTTCAACCCAAACTGAAACATTTTTCGATCATTGGGTTATATATGGAGCTGTAGATCTTGGATTTAAGTCTGCTCTATATAGATGGAAAGCTAAAACATAAGCCTAAAACATTTATGGGAAAGGCAAGACTCAATTCTATTGTATGGAAGTCCAAATCTTAGTAACAACGGAGAAGTTCGAATCTATCTTATAGCCTAGACACTGTTTAGTGTTCAACCCATATCTCGAATTCTAAAAATTCAAATTACTGTAACTTTTTTTGTAATGCTGAGAAAATTTCCTAAAACTTTCATGATTTAAGTCTATCTAAATTTTGATATTAGCAATGATGTTTTGTTCAAACAAGAAGATAAGGATTGTCACCAAGTCAAAATGTGGTCACCCACTCAACAATTAGTCAATAAATCAACAGTTCCCAGTTTTGGCCTATTTGTCATGCATTTAGGCATCTTGATTTTTAGATCAAGATCATGTTCTTGCTCTCTTTTTATTGTAATGCTTAAGTTTTGCTTATATTAATCTCTTGTTTATGCTTCTCATTTCCTTTCTTTTACTTAATTAACTTATATCTTATTTATGTTCTTATCTTATTTATTTATGTTTCTCTTTTTTATTATGTTTAACTAAGTTTATCATGTCTAGGTAAAAATGTTACATTAATAGTGTAAGAATAAGTTAGTTCAAACTCAACATAGACTTTAATGTTTGATACTAATATGTTTTGTATTTGTTATCCTATTCACTCTTAATACTTCACTTGTTAAATGGTTAATCTAGTTTTGTGTTGTATAACACTTGGTACAACAAATATTTGACACTTCATAGCTCAATCGTATGGTATAACAGACACTTGTGTTATAAAAGGAACTTGATTTGTTGTTAATATAATTTATAATCATAAATACCTGACAACATTTACAAGTATTAGCATTATTTAAATAAGATAACTAATGTAATTATGTTAATAATTTATAATCCAATTGGAATCTTTTTTGTGTGTGGTTTCCATTTAAGTACTAAGAATTTATACTATACTTGTTTGAAATATCATTAATAGATCTTCTAACATTGATAATTGTTTTTATCATTGTTTAATCCTTATATCAATATCACATCTCAAAGCTCTCTTTATTATTATTATTATTATTATTATTATTACTACTACTACTACTATAACTATTATTATAATTATTATTACTAGTATTACTAGTAGTACTATTGTTGTTGTTGTTGTTGTTGTTGTTTATAATTTATATAGTTAACCTCCTTGTGGTTCTACTCTGGTCTTACCGAGTTATTTATTACTTTGACACTCTTGCACTTGAAAAAAGATATTAATCTTTTGATCATATCAGCATGATTCAACATTGTCATTGGTTTTAGAATCAATAAGAACTAAGTAACTACATGCATGTCAAGGACATCAAAGATCCCCACTTGTTATATTATAAAGTTTTCTCTGATAAGAACTTCAATCTTTAAAATATTAGAAAAAGGCCTCACATATGACACAAATGGAGTAATAAAAGAGCTCATAATAGGAGCCATGAAAGTATAGATTGTAGCATCATTATTCTCAACAACAAAAGTGTTATTAGTAACAATGTTGCTAGCAATAGTGTTTTTATCAATGATACTAAATATCATTAAAATTGTTAAAAAATTCATGACAAATAGAAATAATAAATAAATCCAATGCATTTATAAACACTGTTTTTAAAGAGTTTTTCCTAACAGAAGTTTGTCATCCCCTAAGATTCAACAGATTCCTCCTCTATACATTTAGTTTGAGTTAATAATTTTAACTTTCATAAATAATGTTTATTTTATTTTTATGATTATGGTATTTTAAGGAATTCTTTAGTGTTTATTTTTATATTACAACTTGTTTTTTAAAAGTATTTTTAAAATTATTTTTTCATCTAAAAAATACTAAATTATTGTTTTTCATATGAGTTTTAACAGTGATGTCAAAAATTAAAAAAAAAAGATAATACAGTGATGTGAAAAATTAAAAAAAAAAGATAATACTATTTTAATATTTTTTTTATTAAAAAAACACTTTTAAAAACATCATCAATATAATTTCAAACAATAAAAGGAAATTAATATTGCGGTTGTCTTTGGTGATGGGAATTGCTTATAGGCAGCTATAGCCTTTACAAGACCTTGTCCCAATGGTGCCATTTAAATTTTTTAAATGTAGAAAAGGGATGTTTCCAAGAGGGAGGCTGCGACCTCTTACCACAAAGTTGTTTGTCTAAAACCACACGTGTGTATATGTATAAATTGAATTAAGTTATTATTTAACGTTTGAAATAGTACAAATAAAAATCAATCAATTAAAAAAACTTCTAATTAAACAAAATTTGTGACTATTTTTTTAAAATATTGTAAAAAATAAATATTTTAACCAAATATATTTATTAATCTTCTTCTAAAAAAACAAATTATCACAATGAAAACTCAATGGTTTTGTCTCAAATAATTAAAAGAAATCATTTCATGGATCCCCACCCCATCAGCAATTCATATAAAAATGATTGTTGTTTGCTTGTGCACGTTCATGCTTATCTATCCAAGTAAAGAATGGTCGAAATCTTGGAAAATGAAAGAACGTATGAATCATAATTTCTAGAGCCCATGACATGGATGACTACTGCTTGAAGGAGCTCATTCCACGCTCATATATGCTATCTCTCTTTGAAAGAAAGAAAAAAAAAAAAAAGCATGAGGCAAACGTTAATAAATTGTCCCCGAATTCAATACAATATCATCAGAGAAAAGTCTTCTGATCCCTGCCAAAAGTGAATGCTCTTTAATCTAACCGTCCAATTTTTTATTTTTTTTTGATGTACAAGGGGTTTATATCCCTTAAAATGTGTTGTTATCTATGTTTAGGTATATATTAATAAAATAAAATATAAAAAAATTACAAAATATTGGAAGAAAATTACAAAAATATATAAGAAAAATATACTAGAACACATAGAAAATTATTAAAAGCTAGTTGAGGAAAATCAAAATATACAAGATTAAAAAATTTAACAGTATATTTTTTACTGATGAAGATCTTATTAGCATATGAAAATTCAATTGAGAAGAAAAATTTTAAATTGAATAGTTAAAGACTGAATTGGAATTTTTTAAAGTTTAATTGAATTTATTGAGAGCTTAATTACAAGAAAAAATGATTTTTGAAGTCAATTTAGGTTTTAATTAGAACAAATTAAAGTATAAAGGTCGAATTGCAATTTTAAAGAGATAAATGGATCAAATCATGGCTTAATTGCGTAAATATTGAAATTTGATAGGTAATTAAAAACTTGGTTGAAGAAATTCAAAATGAAGGATCACACTAAAAAAGACATCTAAATATAAAGCCTAAAATTAAACAAATTAAGAGTCAAATTGAAAAAATTAAAAATTTGTTAGTCAATTAAGGATTAGAATTCATAAATTCAGAACCAATGACTAAAATGAAAATAGTGATCGACTTTGAGGCTGACAGTTGAGTTTAACAAAGGTGAAATTACATGAAATTAAAAGTTTTAAGACAAATGTGAATACAATTAAAAGCAATTGAAATAACAAAGACTCAATTGAATTTTGTCAAATCCTAAATAAAGAACCAAAAGTAAGTTTTTTGTGGCCTACTTTTATTGTTGTTGTTTTTTTTAATTGTTTTGGTTTACATTTATAGTAACAAGCTTAGAAAAGATGTTTGGAATATTTAACAAATGATGTTGTATTTATCTTTTTGTTAATGTGTTGTTTTATTTAATAATATTCTTTAGAAGTCTTGTTATGTTTTTGATATATTAAAGTTTCTATTTAAGTTTATATCTATTGTTTTAGTTTTTATTTAGCATAAGATATGCATGTGAAAGCAAAAGTATTTATCCTAGGTTACTAGGTCTAATTTTGAATCTATTTTGCATGAACACATAAGCTGTTTTAGGTTGTTAGTTTTTGAATTTGATACCTCATGCTTAATTTTTTATGTTTTTTAGATTTAAAATTATTTGTGTATAGTATTGTAATTTATTTGGGATAGAAAAGGCATATTTTAGAAGCCAAAAATACTTATTTCTAAGCATGGCTAGGTTTTTTTAGGTTTATGGGCAACGTTTTTCATGTTCTTGGAAAGAACATTGCATTAGTTTCTTGATTTGGATCAATTTCAATCTATTTTTTTGCACATAACTCTTTTTTATATATGATTAACCAACAATCTAGTATTTGCATCAATAACATATTTGTAACGATTTTTAATTTTAAGTTTTTAGTTTAGAACCAAAACTTATTTTAACAAAATTATGATTTTTGGTTCTAAATTGTTTAAGAGATAATCGAAGTGGATGAATTTAAAATTATTAATCATTTCATGTTTTCCAACATGTATATGTTTTTATTTTGACCAAATATGGTTTGTTGTTGTTGGGTTCTTTTTTGTTGTTCTTTGTTTTCTTTATTTTTTTATGAGTTTCATTTGTTTTGTTCAAGAATTTTTGAGTTTTTTGTGTTTTCGGGGTGTTTAATATATATATATATATTGCTTCAGTTTTGTTTTTGAGTTATTTTTGAGGTCAAACCAAAATTTTTTGTTTGATTTATGGTAAGTTAACTTAGTTGGATTAAAAGATTAAATAAATAAATAAGGTGGATCAAAGAGTTTAGTACCTTATTTGGCTTTCTATAATTTTTGTTAAAGGATTTTTGGGTTTAAAGATATGTTTGACAAATATTCTTTAAGTCTATTTTTTATAGTTTTATTACAAAGAAAAATGAGTTTTTTTGTCAATCAAAGCCTAAAAAGTTTTATATATATATAATCTTGCATATGGCTAAAAACCATAAAGTTATTTAAGCATTTAAAAAAAATCTAAAATACTTTGGCATGTTTTTTTAAAAAATATACATGGATTTTACAATAAATTTGTAGAATTTCAAAGAATTTTGGTCTACATTTAAAAACAATTATGTTTCTTTTAATATAACGTATATGTAAAATATACTTTTGATATTAAATAAAAAAAATAATTTATTTTATTTTTTATATTGATATTAGAATAATTAAGTTTTTAACCTGATAAAATAAGAACTTTTTTAATTAAGAAGAACTTTTCTTAAACAAATCAATAGTTAGAAAATACAATATTTTCTTAGTTTATATAAAAAACATAGACAATGTAGTTGATCTAAAGTAAAATGTATTAGGGGTGCTAATTTTTTTTATCTAATTATTGTCATTATCCAAACTTTGAGACCAGTTAAGATTTTTAATAACTAAAATATTAAGTGGTAACTTTTTTTTTAATACTAATAAAAAACAAGAATTTCTTATCTTTCCATCAACATGATTCCCGACGATCCTGATCCAGGAAGATGATTATCACGACACTGCATATATACGACAAGATATATAAAAATAAAATCAATAGGAAAGCAAAAAGTTGGAAACCATTTTCTCTTACGAAATTGCTAGGAAACTATGCATTAAATGTTGTAGGTTAAGAGGTCTCAATGTTGAACTTGAAATTTAGACTCATATTATTTTATACTTAATTTTTATTAAATAAAAGAAGGATGGTAAGATTATAACTCATAACTATTTAGTCAATAATGCTATAATATCATATCAATTAATTATTTCAGCTTAATAATTTAAATTATTAAATAATATTTTAAGATATAATTTATATAATTTTTAACACCATAACTCATTTTTCAAGCTAAAATTTCCCATAAAATAAAATTCTCATTAGCGATATATACCTGCACATCGAGGTTGCTATACAAAGATTATTTTTCACGGTTTGCGATGAGAAAGCACGGTTCAGTTATTCTCCATAACCGTCATTCTATTTCAATCCATTTCATGTTTATTTTCTAGTTACAAATCAACCCTCGTCAAAGCTACCAAACAACATTGAGGCTCCCAACAAATCTCATAGTGTCTGCCGAGTCAAGGCAAGATGTGGCCAAGTTTTAGAGTAATAAACTTATATCACAACTTGTGATGTTTGTCTGCTGCTTTTTGCCACTCTGCTTAGTTTCGAGTAAGTTCTTGGATTCTTGCATTTTAGAACTCATCAATCCGTCCATCGATGGTCTTTTTAGAGTGAATTTATGACATTAGATATTCTAAACATTAATTTAAGAATAATATCTTTTAAATTAATTTGTATGCCGACCAAAGCTAATCAATCTCTTCCTGAACAATCTTAAAATAAATAATTAAACATATTTCGTGGAACATGTGCAAGAATAAGTACTTGGCATGGTGAGATGGATTACAGCCTCCAAATCGAAAAACCCAAAAGGATTAATTAAATTTAAAGATACACTTGAAAGTTCCAAAGCTGCAAAGATTACATCAATAGCCGTCAAACTGGCTGGAATCCTCTCTATGGCGCCATATTGAAGGATTTGGAATAATCTTTTCGACAATCTGTTTTTATATTTTAAAAATATTTTTAAAAAATTAAAAAAAATTATTTTTTATTTTAAATTAATATTTTTTTGGTGTTTTTAGATTATTTTAATATACTAATATTAAAAATAATGTTTTAAAAAAATTATTATTTAGATATATTTTTAAATAAAAAACAATTTTAAAAAACCCATAATCACAATTCTAAAATATTGGTGGGGAAAGTTTGAGTTACTGAAGTTCTTTAATGATGCAAATATTATTGTATTTTTTTAAATTTTTCTTATTTTAACATGTAAAGATTGTTTATACGAGTCTCGTACAGCGATTATCATTACCATTATAAATTTCCTAGGAAACTTTCACCAGATTTAGAGTTTCCATCATGACTTGCATGGTGTTCGTACGTAATCCAGAAGCTTAATATCATTTATTTTCTGTTGCTATTGTTACGGTTATGATTAAAAAAAATATTTTATAAAAAATATTTTTAATTAGATTAGTTTAAAAATATATATATTTAATTAAAATTATATTTAAAATTAAGGTTTAGTAAAAAATAATTTAATATTTTTAATTAATAATATTTTTGAAATTGAAGTTATAAAATAATTTTAAAAAAATATATTTATTAACATTGATGGTTTTTAATTTAAATATTATAGATTTAACTATTATTATTATATTATTAAATAAATAATACTTTATATAAAATATTTTTTATTGTTTCATTAAACTATTTATAATTGCATTATATATAAAATATATATAACAAGAACTATAGTTTTTATAATTTTTTGAATATATAATAAAATTAGGTAAAATATTATTATGAATAAAATTGAGATTAGAATATGAATAAATATAATTTATTTCAAATTAATTTTTTGAAAAATAAAAAAATATTATTCATGTATACATGAACAATACAAATAAAACCAATTAATTATACTTATTTAAAAATAAAAAAAAACTGTTCATTTTAATTAATAACGTGATAATGATACATGACTTCACTGTTAAGTGATTCTCCCTCACCATTTACAAAACTTGCGGTACAGCTATAAAATTGATAAGTCCTCTCATCATAAATCACTTTTTTTTAGCTAAACAATTATATATATGGCTACAAATCAACCTCATCCATGACTAAATTACCAAACAGCCTCTGGAACAAAAGGATAAGCAGGAAAGCAACCAAATCCTTGAATGGATCTCAAAAGTTGACATCCTGCTCATATTATGATATCCTCTTTGGCGTTCACTGCATTGTGATCTTGAAACGGTAGGGGGTAAAAAGACAATAAACTGTGTTATAATCCCTATAAATTCTGTAATTTTTCAATTCAGCTTTTATGGTTTAAAAGTTTCAAATTAATATCATTATGTTATCCTCAATTTTTTCCCAAAAGTTTGAATATAGCTATTTAATTAATAAAGATAAACTTCTTATGTATTTGTTAAAGAATAATTCGCTGTAGCTATATGATTATTTAAGATTGATTCATTATATAATATGAAGTTATTGCTTGAATATTTTATAAGAAAGATGCAAGCCACATACAAGTGTTGAAATCACAAGCCAGCAGATGTAACAAGTTAATATAGCCTAGTTTAATTTTGTCAATTGAAAGAAACACAGATAGGCTTAGATTAATCCAAATACTATGTTTCTTTTTGGAAATGACATTTTATGAAAAAAAATTAAAAACAATTACTTAAAATTATTTTTTTAATATTTATAAATTATTTTAATGTATTAATAACCATTTTAATGTGTTAGTATAAAAAATTATTTTAAAAAATAATCATTATTATATTTTTAAACAGGCTCTATCGCCCAAACACTACCTCTGCCTGTTATGCCTATGATGGGTAATCATCAATACAAACAATTCGAAGAAATTAGAAGCTTATCATACCAAACCTTCACGAGAAAAATAATGGTATTACATATGTTAAACAAGTTCCCTGATAAATTCTTATATCTTCATGATAAACTGTCGCTATCATAGCTGCATCCTTCGAGTTGTCATCTCAAGGTTAGAAACCAAAACGTTTGGCACGAATCGAACTGGAAGCTAGCTAGCGATTAACAGTGACTAGTCGGCTGCATGCCAAACTACCCTTGATAAGTCATCACGTTGCTTGAGTCTTTGACCAAAAACCCAGAAAAACACTATTGTCTAATGTCACAATAAGAAATTATTGAGCAAGTTTAGCCCACATGGCATCCAGTATGTTCCATCTTCTAACAATTATTCATTATGTCACATTCAATAGTTAAATAAGGATGCATTTGATGGTGAAATGGAAATGTTTTTACAAAAGCCTATTTAGTCTATACAAAAATCAAATTTAATACCTGTTTATTATTAAACAAAACCCTCATAAGTTTTGTTATAAAAAAAATAACTTGAGTTTTCATTATATTTTTAAATATTCAAGATGGCTTTAAATAGCTTGAAAATAATCTTACCTGTCATCTAAGACTTAAATAGAGATAGATTTTAGACTTTAATACAAGTTTAGACCAATTATAAATAGTTAAGTATTAGAAAATTGTTATATATTTTTTTATTGAGATACCAAACTTAATATTTTCAAGTTCATTTACATTTTGAGAGGAACTATTTATAGGTCCTATGAGATGTCGAGTTCAACATTATTAATCTCAACTACGTGTTGAATTCAATTACATGTGAGTCTAATAAGTTATTAGGTTTAGTTATGTGTTGAACCTTAATACATATGAGTTTGTTGAGTTTTCACACTCAATATTTTTGAACTTAGCTACATTCTAAGTTCAAGTATATATAAGTTTAAAAAAACATCAAATTCAATATTCTTGAACTCGATCGCTAGACCCACAACTCTTAAACTTAGAATCATTCAAGGCTCAAATATGTATGAAATTGACAATCATTATAGGCTCTATATTGGTTCAAAGTCGACTTTGTTTGTTTATTCTTGTAATTCTTAGCATAAATTATTAAAAGTTGAAAATAATTATCTCCCTATATTTATAGGTGTATAAAAATCTTCTACTTATTATGTTTTTATTAACATTAATATTGTGTAAATGATATTTGTCTAATATTAGTATTGTACAAGAGATATTTATTTTTTATTAATTTATCAATAAAAAAATAACACTTAAATTCTTCTATTCAAGCAATATGAAAAGAATCACATTTTTCAATTCTCTAAATATTTATATTTTTGTTCTTAGATTATTTATCATTAACAAACAAGAATAAGCACTCATTTTTTTAGAATTTAAATCTAATTTTTTTATTTATTGCAATCTTTTATTAAAAATTATTAACTTTCTTATCAAATGATTCTTAAATCTTACAGGGGAAAAATTGTTTTACAAGTAATAGGTTTTTTTTATCACTAATCATTAATTTTATAAACTTTTAAAAATAAAAATATTAATATGAACGTATAATTATCACTGTACAACTAAAAAAAACCTCAATCTTTATCATTTTGAATTTTAAAACTTCATCATCATCATGTTCCTTAATTTGTATAATTTTTAATTCTTCTGTATTATTAAAAGGGCCCTAGTGGGTCTGTTTCCCAATACATATCAAAAGATATAGTGGAAAACTACTTGTAAACCATCAAGGATCGATTAGATAGTCCTCAATATCCAAAGCAGTAAGGAAGATGAGTAGGATTATTAATTTATTAAGAAAATAAAACGAGTCGGATTATTCCTTGATTTCTAGACTTTTTGGTGCGTGGTTATCATGATAATATGATTCCATGATAATCATCATACCTAGCTACCAATCCCTTTCTCCCTCGGGCCATGTAGCTTCTTATTTTCCAAGTTCGGATTCCTTCTTTAATTCATTCTGAATTTCTATGAATTGAGGCCAATTAATGATCAAGTAATTGGTGGCCTGTATTTTCTGCCATAGCTGGCTGAGCTCGACCAAACCTTAACCACACAATGTTGTTATTGCCACTGCTCATTGTATGCTGTCCATTTAAGATGCCATTCAATTCTTTATTCAATGTCTAGGAATAAGAGTAACTTGATTATATTAATTTCGGTATACTAAAGTTTCCCGAACGTGTCCAAATTATCTTTTTCAAATTTTGGAATTTATTGGTTATATTACAAATCTTTTTGTTGATTAAAATGACACTTAGTAATTTAATTTCCCTTGATAATTTGTTGATTATATTGTAATTTCTTCTTAACATACATTAAAAAAAATAATTTCGTGTTTGATATCACAATATAAAATATTTTTTATTTTTTATATATATTTGTAAGTTAAGTATATTTTAAAAAAAATATATCAAAAAATAAACACTATTTTGGCAAAACAATTTTCCACGGCATGACCCCAATTCGTTAAATGCACGTCACAGGAAAACAAGTGCACGATCTTCAGTGCCTAAATTTCGTAGCCATGAAAGGAGGGCATGACATTAATTAGGCCATAGATGCGTACAAGATCAACGTTGATGGTTTTGTCCTAATCTTCACCTCTTCAGCCATTCACTTGATGGTTTTGTTTTCATTTTGAGAGTTGATTGCACATTCAATCATATAGCCTTCGATACAATAACCACAAGAAATATTTTGGTCACCAACTCTTCAACCATCTTGCAAAACTGAAATTTGTTTTTGAGATCTAAGACAGTGTTTGACAGCTCGAAGGTGGTGTTTTTTTTTTTTTCCTGTGTTTGATGGTATTTTTTTAAAGTATTTTTTTTCTTGAAATATATTAGTATAATATTTCTTACTTTTTAAAATTTGTTTTTAATATTAATCTAAAAATAATAATTTAAAACAAAAAAATTGAGTTTTTTTGAAAAGCAAGGCCACGCTGTAAAAATATATTTTAAGTCCGTTTATTGTAGTTGAGTCATTTGAAAAACAATTGAGCTTTTTTAGAGTTAAAAGTAATTTTTTTATATTTTTTAATTATTTTGATGTATTGATATGAAAAATAAATTTTAAAAAATAAAAAATTATATATTATTTTGATGTATTTTTACCATTATTTCAAACATGCTCAAAATCACAAGGAGCCATTAACTTTGACTAATTTTGTGATGTTTACATTGTGTTTTGTTTGGAAATATATTAATTTAAAAAAAAAAAAAAAATTTTTTAAGTTTTTAAAATTATTTTTATGTGTTAATATCAAAAATAAATTTTAAAAAATATATATTATTTTAATATATTTTTAAATAAAAATAACTTTATAAAATAATATCTATGATACTATTACGCTCATTGAAAATCTTGCCACACATCCAAGATTATAAACCTTCGTTCACTGATAAATAAAGAAGGCCCTACCACTTGAATTGATTTCTGCATTCCTGACGTGTTCTTAAATTTATCATTAATTCCAATATACGGCTTGTTGATTGAGTGAACAATAAAAGATTTAAATTGGAATTTTCTACAATTCCATAATGATTTTAAGGAATTTTAATTTTAGTTCTAAGAGTTTTAATAATTTTAATTTCTTTCTTTTACCAATAAATAAATATTATATTTATCAGAGCTATGATAAAGATAATATATATTTATTTTTAAAATTTAAAATAACTTTTAAGAAAAATTAATAAATTGTTCCTCTCACATCTTTTCAAAGAAGTCGTACGGCAAGTCCCAAACCTCTAAAGTCACAAATGAAATATGAAATTTTAAAGTTATTTGTAAAAATAAATTAGTTCAGATTATATTAATAATTTGTTAACTGTCACCCGTCCATCATATTCAATTTAATTAAGTTTTTAGTTTTTTTTTCTTTTGAATTTTAATCCACATGTTATGTTATAATTAAAGGGTGTATGTACTGTCAAACTTTAATGATGGCAAATAAAAAATTCAAATTAGATTTAAACAGAGTTTAATGAATAAGTTCAATTCGATTAAAAGTTCAGGGTAGTTTTTAAAGATTTTGTTCGTATACCTTTCATCTTCTCTCAATGCAATCGTTTTGTTCTTTTTTTTTTTATATTTTTTTTTTGTAAAATTAAACAATTATTTTTATAAGCTGAGATATAAAAAATATATAAAATAATATATAAATACTTGTCATAAGATATGTATACTAAACTGATCCATGTAAAAATATAACATGTGTTTTTGGTAAACTAATACATGTAAAACTATACACATGTGTTTTTGAAAATGCTGACATGACAATTATATAAATAATTTTAAAAATTAAGATCACTAAGTTATCTATATGAAGAATGTTATACTTTGATCTTATTACATGTTATATTAGTAAAGGTAACAAATGAGTAGTCATTAGATATAATATAAACTATATTAAGGTATTTAAGTGATCAATATAGCATTTATTACCCTAGTTGAATTAGAAAAAATATTCTACATGTTTTTAAATAGTATTAATTATTAAATTCTTAGACAATACAGAATGAAATTTGAAAAAAAATTAAATTTTATTCAAATAATCAATAAATATAATATTATGAATAAATACGATTTGATATCGAAGACACACTTCATATCAAAATATATAAATTATAATATTATTGATAAAGTGATAATAATTACATTAAGAAATCGATCGCTAAAATTTTAAGTCAAACCACTTATAACTTTTTGAATATTTAGGGGTGATGTTATGTTCTTAGACAAGTGCACTTGATCTTCAAATATAAATTAATCAATTATTGAATTGATAATAAATTAATTAATTTGATTTACTTAATTCTTTTTATTTAGAATAATAATTTATATTTGAATTAATATATTAAGAATTTAATGAGTCTTATATATATATATTAAAAATCATTAATTAAAAATTAAATTAAGATAATTAATTAAGTATGACTTGATTAAAAATAATTTTAAAAATTAAAAATTATAATGTATTTCATTCAGATATTATAATTTTAGTCCTACAATAATCAAATAAAGCCTTAATTAGTTAATTGATTAAATATTTAAAATCATTATTCTTCTTAGATAATATATAGATATTATTTTTAAAAAATATATATTTTTGACATTTAAAGGGTTCTTAAGATTCCTATAAATATAAAATTATATTTTTTATTTTTAACATTAATTCTGAACAAATCATCTAGATAAACATGTATCCATCAATTTCATAACAAATGATCTAACATATAAACATGTATCCACCAATTTCATAGTAACCCGACAAATGTTCTAACATATAAGCATGTCTCCATTTTTTAAATGTTGTCAAGAACTAACGGTAAATTCGATAAGAATATGTGGAAGGACAATATTAAATAACTTTTCCCGCCTTTTCCGGTGACCATCTGCTTGCATTAGAAGCGTGCAATGAACAATGGAGGTCGAGGGGTACCCGAGCAGTCTGGGTCTGTCGGTCCTACGTAATCACAAATCAGCTGACCATTTTTAACTCTGAAATTGACATAACTTTTTCAACCTTTTCCAGCGATTCAATCTTCTTTTCATTTTCTACTATTTGTCCACATCTTGGAATTTGGAACATTAAGAAATGATAGAGTCTGGATTTCTCTTTGATTATTTAATTAATTTATATAGGTTAAATTAAGTGTCAAACAATATTCACGTTTAATTCTAAACATGGGATAAGTACGAAGGGTTGAGGGGTTGTTTTTTATTTTTATTTTTTTATTTATTTTTTATTTTTTTTATAATTAGCTAAATTATTTTTAAATCAGAGAAGTTAATTAGGTGATATCAAAATAATTTCCATACAATTTATTTTTACACTCAAATTAAAATACTAAATTGGAGGCAGAAGTATTTTTATATCAGTTTTATTTATTTATTTTTTAATTTTATTTTTATATTTTGTTAATTGGTTAAGTGTATTATTTTTAGAGTGGTTGAATTGATTGGATCATATTAAAATAACTATTACACAATTTAATTTTAAATTCAAACAAGATAAAAAGTAAAATTAGAAAATTTTAAGGTTAACTGTAAAGTTGGGTATAACAAAAATTTTAAACAATTTTCTATAGTCAGAATATTTTTTATTATACTTATTTTTTTTATTTAACCAACATGAATAAACTCGTGATATTCCCACTATTTAAAAATATTTGGCAATATTTGGCACAGGACATCTTAGAAGTCTTCTAAAATGTGAATTTTTATCCTAATTTACCTCGGTGCCAAACGCATTTTACAAAATTAATTTGCAAGAGTTCAAACAACATGATAATTTTATATATTTTTATTTTCTGCTAGTAAAAAGAATGCCTTGGTGTTGAAATGCAAGGCAGCGAATGGCCGAACAACGTGTAAAGTAGAAGTCACGTGTGACGGTAAAAAGAGTCGGCACCGGCACTCCGTTTTGGCGTACTCGGGCATTGCAATATTGCTTTTCCCGAAAGGCAGCCTTTGGAGTCTTTCAATAACTATTGGGACGGCCGCAACCTTTGCCTTCCATCCTACCTCCACACCACGAACCAATGCCCGTCCAAACCAAACTCCAAGTCTCTTGTTTCTTTTTCTTTTTTAACAATAATTAAAAAAATTGGACCTTTCCACAAAATTATCGCATAGCCATGGAAGGTCGAGTGAGATGTCATAATACATTGAGAATCCCTTGCTGAAGTTCATGAATTGCATAATTGAGACATAATCTGACGTGTAAAACTTTTTTTTTACATAATTATTTTACCAGATTATTTTCTTAGTTGTTAGAACTTTCTAGATAGTTTTTAGGTGTCATGATACATTCAATAAAAGATCCCTTTTTTTTAATAAGAATTCAGGTCTATAGCTAGTAAAAATAGAGTTGTTTAACTTTTTTTTCAAAACAAGTCAAAAAAATATTATTATTATTGAATTAATAATTTATTTAAATTTTTTTAAGTTATGCATGTTTTAATTTTTAAGTTTTCTAAGTGTCCATTTGTATTTTTATAAAGTTAAAAATGCATGCTAGTTAATATTTGTATAATTTATTTATTTATTTTATTAAAGCCATTTATTTGGATTTTAATTATATCATTTTAGTGTTTATCCGTACCTAAAGGGTTGTTGCATATAATGATAATTCAAATAATAAATTAAGATTTTTTGACAAAATTTGAATTGAAAAGTCTTTGACATGTCTTTTGACAACACATTAAATTTTGTATTTTTTTTGTGAATAATTGATTTATTCTTTAACTTTATATCTTGACAGTAGTGATTTAATTTATATATTTAAGGTGGTGAGTTTTTTATATTTGTATCTTTTTGATTTTATATTTTAGAGTGATGAGCGAAAATATATATATATATATATATATATATATAATTTGTTATTTTGTAATATTTATATCTTTTTATTTATATAATATCTTTGTTTAAATTATTTATTTGAATTTGAATTATATTATTTTAGTGATTTTTTATATTTAAAGGTTCCTCCAAGTATATAACGATGATCTAAATAAGTTCACTTCATAATTGGTTTGTTTTCCTAGCTAGCATTGGTTATCGAACTCTTGATAATGTGATGGCTACATCAAATCTAACTAAATAATGCAGAAAAAGTGAACTTACATCGTTAACTTCGTACTCATAAAATTAGTTGTGGTATGCCTAAACTAATCCAAACATTCATATTAATCTAAAAAAAATACAGAAAAAATGATAACTCTTGATAATGTGATGGCTACATCAAACCTAACTAAATAATGCAGAAAAAGTGGTAAAAAAAAAACATTAAAATTTACTCAAAAACATTTGGATGCTTGTTTTCATATGATTCCCTCGAAAGCAAAAACGTTTGTCCTTTCCTTGTTCTTTTGGAGGAAAAATGAAGACACAGCATAAACATGGCTTTATTACTAGAGGCAATTACCCTCGCCTCGTGGGGGTCCTCCACGGGCCACAGCCTAGCAAGACAAAGCGTACTGGACTTAGCCAAGTGGGTCCCGGTGAACAAAAAATCAGTATTTTAGTGCCACTGCTCAGCAGAATATTAAGATAAATAAAATCCTTAAAAAGCACCGAAACACAACCATCGAACAGCAACAAGCAAGCTTGTAGCAGTGTCCTGATTCTGATGTCATCATTCCTCAGAAACTGTGGGCCCTTTCTGCATTTATGAAGCGGTATCAGATCTTGTAGGATAACCTTGCACTGTAGGGTACCCTGTAGGGTTACGGATGCAATGTATCAGGACTTCTAGAGGTTTTTGATGGGGGTGTGGTTATAAATGATGGTTTGTTTTTGTATTTTACCATTGTCTTTTTAAAATAATTTTTTTTATTTTTTTAAATTAATATTTTTTTATTTTTAAATATTTTAATATCCTGATATTAAAAATTAATTTTTAAAAATAAAAAAATTATTTTAATATACTTTTAAATAAAATTTTTTAAAAAATAATTATAACTATGATTTTAATAATTTTAATGACAGGTCATGATTGCTTTTTATTCACGGGCTGAGAAGAAACTATTCAAATATGTGTTTTGCTTTCGCTTTTAATAGAAAATAAGTTAATGTTCAAAGGAAAGAAATTCAAATGCATGGATTTAAAGTATTTTTTATTTTAATATATATTAAAATAATATTTTTATATTTTATTTTATTTCTAGTGTTGGCATGATAAAATTATAAAAAAATAAAAAAATTAACTTAATATCCTTTTAAAATAAATATATTTTAAAAAAAATATTAAAAATAAAAGTTACCACGTACCCGAATAATCGGTAAGTTTCCTAGCCTTTTTTTTTTTTTTTGCAATAAAATTAGAAGAAAGAGTTCTGGATTCCCAATCAATTAAGAATAGATCACATGCTTAACTTCTAATTAGAAAAATGCTTTTATTCGGATGTTGTCACCTCTATGGCTCTGAAGAATTAAATAAATAAAATTTTGTTGCGTGGCTCCACCAAATGGTTGACCGAATGTATTTCTTTCATGTTCATTAATATTCACATAAAAAAGGTTAATGTTTGAGGTTGTCTTGCTATCAACATGGATGGGTTTTCTTTGTATAGAATATGAATTGATTTCTACCTTCAAACTTAAATCTCTAGCATGACACATCTTGGAAAACTTAGAATATCATAGCAATTTTTCTCTCGTGAATGCATGAATGTTCACATTGTTTGGCAACGAGATTTATTTTATTTTGTCACTATGCTATCAACGTCGACATCAATCTATTTTCCGAATAGGACTATAGTTAACATAGCTAAGGCAATATTGTTACATGATTTATTATTATTTTTTTAATTAGTATAAATGTTTTAATTTATATATATATATTTTAATTAATATTATAAATTCTGAAATTAATGATTATATAAATTTTTAATGATTAAAAAAAACTCAAACTTGTAATTATTAAAAATCAAATTCAAAACTTGATCAATATTGTTATATAATTTATTATTATTTTTAAATTAAAATAATTGTTTAATATAACTTATATTTACTTCAATTAATTTTATAAGTTTTTAAACTAATAATTATCTAAACTTCTAGTGGTTTTAAGAGAATTCAAATTCAAATTTATTATCATTAGAAATAAATTCAAGATTTAATGTATTAAAATACTCTTGTAATTTTGTTTTTTTCTTGCATTAATTGTTTTGGATTAAATGTTTTTTAAAAACATAATTTAGTTGAAAAATATCTTTGGAGTTAAATATTTTTTTAAAATATATTTTGATCGACAAAATATCAAATTAATCCATTTTAATGGCTCTGGTTTCTTGCCGGATTATCTGATTTAGATCATACAGGGAGACTTGTAATACACACAAGTGTCTTGGGATTTGTACAAAAGAAAATCAATTTATGTGAGAAATCATCAGTACTCGTGAGTATCCATCCACTCACACCCAAAATTAAAAAGAAAGAAAAAAACCCTTTGACAAGTCCCATCTTCATCTTCCTCTCTCTTTCTGACCCACGAGATGGAAATCTCCACAAACCCAAAGATCATCACTGTAGCCCATATGCCACGTCACCATAAAGGAACCTTACAGCCTAGCATACACTTAACCCCCAATCACACCCTCCCACGTGTCCTTCTCACCAGCTGTCTTCCTTACTACGCCCCCCGGTATAAATAGCCCACTAGCCCTTCTTCCTTCACAATCCATCCCTCCGAGAAAAAGGAAGCCTTCACTCTCTGGTCTCTGCTCTCTAGTATTTACCCTAACCGATGGCTTTTAATTACAATCTCGCCACTCTGGCTTTTCTCCTCTGTTTCCTTGCCCCTTCATTCGCGGCTCTGGTTCAAGAACAGCCTTTGGTGCTGAAATACCATAACGGCATCCTCTTAAAAGGAAACATCACCGTTAATTTAATCTGGTATGGCCAGTTTACACCAATCCAGCGGTCCATAATCGTGGACTTCATCAACTCCTTGAACTCTAAAGGGGCCCCACTTCCTTCCACCTCATCATGGTGGAAAACAACTGAGAAGTACCGTGGTGGCTCCTCCTCGCTCAGCGTAGGCCATCAAATCCTTCATGAAGAGTACACGCTCGGAAAAATCCTGAAGTCCCAACATTTGATAGCTTTGGCTTCGAAAACCCATTTCGCTGTTAGCTCTATCAACGTAGTTTTGACGGCAAAAGATGTTGTCGTTGATGGGTTTTGCATGAGCAGGTGTGGGACTCACGGGTCAACAAAGTCCCGCTCGGGTCGGGGCACGTACATTTGGGTCGGTAATTCTGACCTCCAATGTCCAGGTCAGTGTGCCTGGCCATTCCACCAGCCAATTTATGGCCCGCAAACACCACCGCTGATAGCACCCAACGGAGACGTTGGTGTTGACGGAATGGTCATTAACTTGGCCACTTTGTTGGCTAACACCGTTACCAACCCGTTCAATAGTGGGTATTTTCAGGGCCCACCCACCGCTCCTTTGGAGGCTGTTTCGGCCTGTACTGGGCAGTTCGGGTCTGGGTCGTACCCGGGCTATCCTGGCCGGGTCCTGGTTGATAAGGTCACGGGTGCTAGCTTCAATGCTTATGGCGTGAACGGAAGGAAGTATATGTTGCCTGCTATGTGGGATCCACAATCAAGTGCATGCAAGACACTTGTGTGATGGGTCCCATCAAGGTAATCACACGTGGCGAAGGCGAGGCAAAGTGAAACCTATGTAGTTGTTGGAAAAATGTAAGAGATAGGGTTTTTCTTTTCTTTATTGTCCCATCAGAAAAATGTTTGTCGTTTCGGGTGACATGTAAATTCTCCTTATGAAAGAATATGGAAGATGCAGACGAGAAAATGATATAATAAAAAAAAGTTAAATAATGTATAAAGTGGGATTGGCTTGGATTGTTTTGCAAGGAAGGATTCCCATGGAGGCTTTTTTTTATTTAACTTTTAGGAAAAGATGAAAGGGGGGCTGCATGCCAGTGATGCTGGGGGCTCGGAGACCATAATGGCAGCTTTATAGGAATGATGAGATTCATCTCTTTGCCACCGGCATGAACTTGGTGGTTTGATCACCGATGACTTGATGGGGGCCATCTGCACGGATTCCGACAAGAGGATAAGATCAAGCACTGTGTAAATATAATACAAAAGACATAAAAGTGAAGTCAATGGCGTTCTCGGAATTTGAACACTTGTGCCAAGGGGAGAGGAGAGGTTGAAGTATAAAGCCTCTTTGCTTTTGGATTATTCCTGTTGTTAAGTATAAAATGGTTCATTTGAGGAAAGCTGTCTGCCGTGTTTCTTTGTATCTAATCTGATTTTGGTCATCGGAGACTTGAAAGAACTTCCAAATCTTCCAAATGTCACGGCAATGACATGAGCTCACGATGGAGGAATTTCCAAATCTCTACAAATAAGAGAACCCAAAACCAAATTAATTTTTTTAAAACAAATAAGAGAACCCAAAACCAAATTAATTTTTTTTTTTAAATATCATTTTAAAGTCTGTACCTTGTTTCTTTGCTGATTTATAAATCCATTTTATATGTCGTCGTTAGTTGTGGTATGCACGAGTGTTGTAAAAAGCATTTGTCTGTTTCTCAAGCATGCATGAAAGATATTCTTCGCATGAACAACAAATCTTTGCCCTATCAGTAGAATGATAAGGTTACTATACAGTACATGGTTCCGGTACAGAAAAAATCATTAAAAACAATAATTTAAAACCAAGAATATATATATATATATAAAACAAACACCAAGGTTAGAATAGGTAAAATGATCCAAGTAGCAGCAATCACCTTGCATAGGTTACTTTGTTCGATGACGCGTCCGGTCGGGTTGGAGAAAAGAGAAAGCGGTCAAAATCTCTCTGATTTGATACCTAAGTTATAGCCTTGGAGGGGTTTCTTGTATTTTTAGATTATAAAATTCTATCCCGGTCAAGCCCAGCATATATTGTTGAGCCATTTTTTAAGAGTATCAATTGTTTTTTAAAATATATCTTTTTTTTAAATTTATTTTTCCTAGATTCACATCAAAACAATAAAAAACATAAATTAATTTTAACCTAAAAATAAATTCATTTTTTAAAAACAATATTTGCAACGCAGAAACAATATCCATACCTCAGCACCCTAACTATTCGGGCTTGCTTTATTTTTCACACAAACAGTCAGATCTAAGAATATACAGTAATAAGTTTGCATGCAAGAACTCAAAAAATATTTTCTACCAATAAATTAATCATACCTTGTCTTCTACTATCATAATTCACACAGGGTTTATATTGCGGTGCAAAAAACAGTAAAACAAAATCATAGCACCATCAGTTGAGATCTCAAACAGAAAAATCTCACAGAAAACAGGAGGCTTCATTTAAAGAAATGACAGAAGCAGCGAACGGACCCTCTAACAAGACCTAAAATATTGCAACCAGAGGAAGCTTTCACGATAGAATATTTATAGGCAGCACCAAGGACGCAAGCAAGAATAATTTAATTGTCTACCATGAACAAAACAAAGCTCCATTTTCACATTACACCATTTCAACCCATGCAGGGAAACGTCTTCTGTTCATCCCACCCAAACATTAAAATATGTGAGAAGAGATGTATCTATCTGCTCGCAATGCTGTCTCAAGCAAAATCATACTTCAGCCATAGGGGCTGTAACGCATTGGCATTCTATATCTCATTACCTTCCTGCAGTGCAAAGGAAATATGCTAAATGAACAACATTGATCCTCAAATATCAAAAGAGAGAAAAGCAAACGAGGATGGTAGTAAGAGCCTAATCACTAAAAACTTTGAATGCACTTCTTTGATAGCATACCCATATCCATAAGGAGAGAAGAGATAAGGAGGCATAATTGCACCCCTGGGTGGAAACCCCATGTACGGGCTGGGTCGACGAGCACGAAACTGCTTCATCCCAGGTACATTGGTCCGCTTAGCAGTTACCTGCAAAAGCAAAGCCAAAACAATAAAAAGGAAGAAATCAATTTGAGGTTGAGAACTACTTAAAACAGAAAACAAAAATAGAACCTACAATGATCAAGGTTAAGACACTGAGCTATCAATTGTATAGGGAGAAAAACACAGAATTTCTTTACCTTCAACTGGCGGCCATGTAATTCAGATTCATTTAAAAGGAGAGCCTCCTGCACAGCCTCTGGCTCAACAAATTCAACATATGCATAACCCTTTGGTTGGCCATACTTGTCAGAACGGATAGTGACCCTATTTACTGTCCCACATGCCTGAAAATGCTGCTGCACTTCTTCAGGGGTGCACGAATAGTCCACCTGCAACCATGTTAAGTTAGCAAGACAAAGGAAGCTGTGTTGCTTCTTGGAGTTAATCATAATGATGTTCAAGACAACTCTAAGTTTTCACCAACACCAAACAAATCCCTCACCCATTGTACACCAATAGTACAAGTTGAATCCCAAAAGGCACTTATCCCATCACTATGCAGGGTGCGGCTTTAACAATTTCATTTGCTTTATTTTTACAGCAAACCAAACAACAAAAGTAAGGCAGGTAGGAGATTGATTGTCCCCAGGTCAAGAAATCATTCAAGCATCAAATGCAACACAAGCCACCAGCCAAATAATCCACACTATATGCATTTGACACTAAAAACAATTCTTTGAAGGTAAATCAGATAATAAGGAAAAGAGGCCTCACATTACCAACAAACACTGATCGAGAATCTACTTCCTCTCTATTTGCTTGGGATGCAGCAGCTGAAGCACTAGGATCTAATTGCACATAGAAACAGTAAGAGGAAGAAGGAGAAAGACATGCAGAAACAAATATCAATTATTGCAGTTATTATTCCCACTTACCTTCCTTCAACAAATAAAAGGAGGCGCAATAAAATATCTTAAGCAATGGAATTTGGAATGGTATCACACAGTTCACCTCTCTTATTAACTTACGAGCCAAGTCTTTGGAATATTATCAATAGAGAAAATAGACAATGGTAAATAAATAGAACCATTCAATAAAAAGAAAGTGTTCGATCCAGATCACCAATGTGGAATACCCTTGTTAAGTTTTCAGTGGAGCAGCTAAAGAATCACTGCAAAAAAACGTGACATAATACTCTGAAAATATTTATTGTCCTTAAAAGTCTACAAAACATTCTCATATTAAGAAGGGAAGTTTTCGAAAATCATAAATTTGTTGCATTTCTAACTTTCATGTTTCAACCAACTAACATCTTAACTAGCATATATGTATTCTTCAGATATCTACGTTCACGCAGCCAATCTTATAGACATAGGCAATACATTTCTAAGCCTTCTCATTACAACATTAAGTAACGAACATATCTTACAAAACATCCACCAATCTAAGGCCATCTACCGAGCATAAACGACCACAAAGACACAAATGTGTGACTTCTAAGCTCACACTAACAAGACCATCCAAACCACAATACCTCATTATTCTCCAATCTCCAAAAAAACCCCATCATCCCTATCACAACACTAATTAAAAGAAAAAAATCCCAACAGAAAATTGCAGAGAAAAAAATCATAAACCCTCTTTGATAATGAAAGACAAAAATAGAAGAATAAATCATAAATCATAAACCATTAAAAAATAACAAAAACCCATTTGACCATAATTGCAAATACCCAAAATACACACAAATATATGCATAAATATATATGATTACAACCTTGAACAGAACCCATTTCCTTCTCAACCTTAGCCTGCATCTCACGAAGAGCAGCAGCTTCATCTTCCATCTCCTTTAATCTCTTCTTCATATCATCAAGTTCCTACGGATTTCAACCATAACCCAACATTAGATATTTCATTTTCTTCTAAATCAGAAACCAATTAAGAGTGTTTGTGCTTAGTATCAGTAAAAATTTAAAACCGATCCAAGAAAAAAAAAGCGAGAAAAACAAGGAACGAAAAATACCGGTACTGCTTCAGCGGTCTCCGCAGCGGCCACGTCCACATCGTCACCGTCCATTCTCTCTCTCTCTTGTGTGTGAGAAATGAGAGCAACACTCAATTCTTGATGCCGAAATTTTATTACAGCAAGCTCTCCACTGTTGCTTCGTTCACCGCAGAAAAGGAAATTTCACAACATGACATGCTAGGTTAAGTTAATTATATTTTAGTCCCTCTAGTTTGTCAAAACTAATAAATCAGTTTATTTAGTTACAAAATAATAGAATAACCCGTTGACAATTGTCAGCAATTCGCATGCAACTATTCAAGGGTTTTTTTCCTTTTCTTTTCAAAATGCATATGCAAATGAAGGGGGTGATGCGTTCTTAGATATGTGATCATTTGTACAGCCAATTTATAATGCTCTATTTATATGTAAATTTTCAATAATAGAAAAAGAGATTTATCATATAAAATTTGTTAATTATGTAAAAAATTATAATTTTATGGAGAAATATTATATAAATCACAGGTCGTTTGATCTTAAAAATAAAGTTTTTTTTTTTTTTACTTTTTGAATAACAAGCCCAGACAAACTTATTTGGTCAGATAAATTGATACTCCATGTGAGCCTTTAGCTAGAAAATCTATGTTTTTTTTGAAGTTTTTTTTTACCCTTCTCCCTTAGTATTATTAAATTAAATACAATATGCTTTTGCTATAATTACGATTACCCCATAATTATATAGACCAATCCTTTAGATCACCCCATAATTATATAGACCAATCATTTAAATTAAGTGATTATTTAGCAACGCAGTACACTTCAGTCGCATGATTTTTTTGCTAGAAAAAACACCAAAAATGATGATTTTGTAATGCATTACGTTGCCAAATGGTACCTCTTGTTTGGTGTTGATCGTGAGCTTCGTTTCCTAATGTTTGGTAAGTGATGTATCAATTATTTTTTTTATTTGTTTACATGTGGAACCTAATTTTTAAAAGAATAAATAAAGATATGGTAATGATATATTATTTTTGGACTCAGCTAAGTATTGAGCTCAGAAATGTATGGGTTTGATAAGTTGTTAGACTCATTATTTTTGAACTCTATCAAGTGCTAAGTCCATACATGTATAAATTTAGCAAGTTTTTAGACTTATAATCTCTAAGCTCAACCAAACAACACGTCTACACATATATAGGTATGATGAGTTGTCAAACCTACTATTTCCGAGCTCAGCTAGACACTGAGTCCATACTCTTTTTAGCTTTAAAGAATCTTAAATTTTATGATTATTCTGATAAGTTAGAGATATTTTATTTATATTTTAACTTATATTTTTATAAAAAGACAGATGAACTATAAATACACTAGAAATTCTTCAAACAAGAGATTCAGAATCTAAATTTTCCACTATATATTTATTTTTAATCTTTCTAAAATATCATTATATTTTTCTCTAAAAAATATACTTATTGACATATCAAAGATTCTTCAAATTCATTAATGAGGACCTTTTGCAGTATCAGACACCAATCACTAGTCATCTTGGTTAGAAAGAGTAAAATAGATTATCAAAACTAAAAAATTAATCGATTATTCAATACATAAATCTTGCCTCCAAGCTAATTATATTTTTTAGGATAACATCAATAACTACAACATTAGTATATGAGGTTTTTTTCATAGATTTCGTATAAAAAAAGCTCAAAATATCTATAGCTACGCCACAATTCAAATTTAAAGGTTCAAGAAAGAGCTCATGTATGATCTTCACATCATCTAAACCAAACCAACCCTTGAACTATTAGTCTAAGTGATTTATAATTGTTGTTTTTAATTTGTACAATTAACCTCCCTGTGGTTCGACCCCGGTCTTGCCGGGTTATTTATTACTTCGACACTCCTACACTTGGGAGAAGACAACAATCTTTTCGTCGTGTCACTAAGATAAAACTCCCTAAACTTAGACAAGAATGTTAGCAGTTAGATTAAATACGATAGATTTTTGTTTCAAATTTGATAATATATTGGTTTCTTAATTTATTTTAAAAAGTTTACATCATATCTTATATTATAGTTTGATGGTTTGTGTTATTTTCAATCAACATACAAAATTTTTATTGTATCTCTTAATTTATAATATTTAAGTGAAATTATAAATGACTAGAGAATTGCATGAACTCATGCATAATAGCTCAATTTTTCTTCAGGGACATATCGATAAATTAAAAATCATAAGGGGAAACCAAGCCTGTACATTGTTGTTGATAGTAAACTATTTGAAGATTTTGTTACAAAACATTCTTCACTTGGGAGTCACACTGCTGTTAAAGAAGATGCATCGGAAATGATTGATATGATAATAATATAAAAAAAACTATTTTACATGTCTTTATTTCTTAAAAGGATGTGAAGTCAAAATAAAGTGATTAAGGATTGTTTGGAATGCAGTCTAACTTGTTTTCTAAAAAGTTTTAAATTTTTTTATTTAAAATTAATATTTTTTTAGTGTTTTTAGATTATTTTGATATGCTGATATCAGTAATGATTTTTTAAAAATAAAAAAAATATTATTTTGATGTATTTCTAAATAAAAAAATATTTTACAAAGCAATCACATTTTCAAACACACTATAAAGGTTAGTTTGTTTACCTAGTTTTGTTTCAACTATATATCAATTTTGATTTTTTGTTAATGAAATGCAATTTCAACCACTTAAACATATATTCAAAAAGAAACTTATTGTTGAAGTCTATAGAGTTTCATGTCATAACTTGACATTTTTTTTCTTAAGAAAATAAAAGTTCTAAAAATACAATTTTCATGTAAGTTCATAATTTTTAGTATTTTTATTTATTTAATTATTTGTAAAGTTTATATTAAAAAATGAAAAAGGGAAAGAAAGATGATAAAAAGAAAATAAAAAGAAAAATACCACATAGTGAAATAAGAAGAAGAAAATTGGACCAAAATAACAAAGACTTGATAATATTATGCAAAATTATGCAAATAAGGAAAAGAAGAATAAATATAGATTCGACCAAAATTGAAAAATTATAGAAAGAGATCCTTTTTTAATAAGAAAATAATCCTCATTTATAATTTATTTATTTATTTAATTTATTTTTTTCACATGTAAAAAGAGATAAAATCATTAAATCATAAGCTTTCAAGTAAAATTCAACATTCTTTGAACTCTTGATAAACATCATCTTTAATTGAATTGAGGCTCATGATATTGAGGAAGGAGATTAAAAGTTAATTAAATAAGAAACCTTATCTTAAAGAGGTCTGATTGATTTGTGTACACGTTTCAGAAAAGAAAGAAGAAGGAAAGTGAAGTATTCTATTGTAAAAATAAGGAAATTTCCTTACTAGAAATTTCAAAAGCATGTCTTCGTAAATTAGACATAATTTTCTCTATATATATACAAATTAAGCAATCTTGTTGTCAAAAGAAAACTAAAAGGGTCTAAAGCTTTATGTTTATGAATTTTCAAAATAAATTGATATGATGAAAAAAATAGAATTAGAAGTTGGAGGTGAGAATCCATCAATTTCAAAAATAAAATTATAAAATATATAAAAGCAAATTTAAAAATTTAAAAAAGAGAAGATCAAGGAAGAGACCATGACTAGAGCTGATAAAAGAGGGTTTGTTTCCAATTGAAAAAGAGAATAATTGAGAAGGAGAGAACCAGAAGAAATGAGATGTCACAGTGGAGTGCTTCTTTAACCGATTCTAAGCTAAATAGTTTTACTCCTATCCTTAATTTTACTTTGATGTATTCTAATAAGAACATGATTTATTTCATATTCATTATGAACTAAGCTTTATTTTTCTATGGCTTTAATGTAATGTAGTTTTTATTACAGAATTTAAATTCCAAGATATTTAAATTCTATTTTTTTTTTCATGTTGAGTGTTTATCCTTAATCTTATTATTTATAAATTTTAGCCTATTATTATTAAATTTATTGAATCATAATGACACCAAGATATAATTTATGATTAGAAGTTTTTAGGATTAAAAATAATTAGTTGAGCCAAAGATAAAGATATTTTACCATGATTAGTGTTATTTTATATTAAAAAAATCTAAAGAAAAATGAGTCTTCAAATAATTAATTTATATAGAGATATGTTAAATTATTAGTGGAGATATTTTTAATGTTATTTGAGAGAAAATATTGAATAATTAAGGGATTGTTTTCTTTTCATCAACATGAAGATTTAGAATTTTATATCAAAGAATAATAAATTATGTGGAGTTACCTAGGTGAAATTAAAACCACTAGATTTATTTTTATTATCTATACAACCTTAAGCTCTATTCTTTGCTCTTTTTTTTTTTTTTAATTTAGTTTTATCAAACACTTTATTTCATTTAAGTGGTAAATTCTATTGAAATCTTGGTTTCACATCTAAATAGTAAATAATTGGATAAATTTTAATATTTAATAACATAATTAGTCCTTGTCCTTGTGAGTTTGATACTCATTTCCTCAAAAACTATACTACTTGTTATGATTTTGTTTCCTTGCAAATAATTATCACGGTACTGAGAATCTTTCTCTTCATAATTATATCTATCTAGATCAATCTTTCTTGCTAAAAAGATGTGAAGTATGGTAAAAGAAAGTAACTTAGAAACTTTTTGATGAAGTTATTAGAACTTTATGTTATAACTCATTTTCCCCTTATATCCTGATATACTTTTAAAAATATAAAAATTTTAAAAAATGTCTTTTCCATGCAATTTCATAATTTTGAGCACTTTTGTTTATTTTATTGTGCATAAAGTTTTATAATAAAAAATAAAAAAATGGAAGAAAGATGATTAAAAGCAAAGATAAGAGAGTAAAATAAGGAGAAGAAAAGAAAAGGGGACCAAAATGATTATAAATGAAATAATCTAATGAAAAACCATTCAAATGAGAATCATAAAAATAAATAGAGATTCAAGCAAAATTATGTTATAGAAAAAGTGAAAGTCATAAAAGCACTTAAGAAGGGATTTAATTAGGTGTTTAATTGAAATTTTGATAACTTAAAAATTTAATTATTTAACACAAAAAATCAAAATAAAAATTTAATATAAAAATGCACATAGTAAATGAGATTGAGATTGAGAAAAAGAAAGACACATCAAATTTATAGTGGATAGGATAAATTACCTATTCTAGTCCTTGAAACATCATTCAAGTATTTATTAACAACAAAGGATTTTTTTTTTTTACAAGTAAAATCTTATCAAAACACTAATTTTTTTATGAGTTTAAAATGAGAAAACATTTCACTTAATTTTTTTTTTCAAGGATAAAGATTTTAATCTTTTAATAGGTCACAATTAAATTCTTTTCAAATGGTTCAAGTACCACTTATACTTTTATAATGTATTATATTTCACAAACATTTATCACACTTGACAATAAAAAAAGATTAAAATGAATTGAACTCAAGTCTTCATGAAAATGTAATTTAGCGTAAAAATATAAAAAAGAGGATTAATGCTAATAAAATTTAAAGCTTTTGGAGGATTATAAAAAAAATAAAAACTTTTTACATTAAAGAGTTAGCAAGCATCAAGATTGTTTTCATATGAAGTGAACAAGTAGAAGCAAAATTCAAGCACTTAGCCATTACTCTTAACAAATAAATAGGAGCTCAACATTTTGAATTTCTAAGAAGGCTTATTTATATATAAAAAAAGAGTCAAGAGACAATTTTTAGATAAAAAATTGTTTACGATAAGAGTTTTAAATGTAAAATAAGTTAAATAAAATTTAAGAAAAGTTGACTTTTAAGTGTTCAAAAAGTTATGCATAACTTATCCAAAATATTACTTAACCATTTAGTTGGAAATAGACAATAAACTTAGTATGATTAAAATACAAAAAAGTTATTTGATCAAGTCTTATGCTTTCCATTGAAAAAGAATAATAATGCCAAAATATTTTTCACTATATCTGGATTAGAAATAAAAAAATTTTTGGATAAAAAATATTTTTATAATGTCAATTTAGGCTTTATAAAGACTTAATTAACTAAAATTAAACTTACGACACCTTTAATACAAGTTTTCATTTAAAGAACCTATTTTGCTTTAATTTGACATAGTAGAAAAATCCTTAGAATATTAAAGCTTGATATATACCAATACACATTAAATTTACTAAATTGTTGTCACTATCAAAATTATTAAAACTATAGGTGCCAAGGATCTTTGGTGATACAAATCTCATAAATATAAAAATTTAAAAATCTATAATCAAATAAACTCTTTTCAAAAAAGTTAAATTTAGTTTGTGATTGAGTTTGAAAAAATGACTACTTGTATTGAGACATGAAGATAATGAGTTATCGAACCTTCACTCAATACCTATAAAGAGACACGGACGAAAAGTATAGAAGACATCATAAAACCTGGTTAATTTTTTAATAAATCAGAGTAGTTCAATAAAAAACCAAGTTAAGAGAATTTCATCTCTCACACGTAATAGATTATTTTGAAATCAAAGTCTGTAAATGTTTTTCAATAAATATAAGCTAAAAAACCTTATTTATAATAGGTAAAAAAATCCTAAACAAGTACGGAAAAATAATTTTTTTAAAATAAAATAAAACAAAAAATCCTATACCAACTAGGAAGTTAATCCATAAGGTTTTTTCGATGTCCTATCACTATGAAATTTAAACTATATATAACAAGGTGTATGGAATTATTTGGTAAAATTTCAAACCAAATACTCGGTTGGATTGAAAGTTATACTTGTTAGCGTTAAACAATGTATTAGAAAAATTAAACTTAAAATTTACCCATTAGTCTCCTTGGATGATAAGAAAAACTTGCCAATAAAAAAATAAATAAAATAAAAGGAAACACAAGTTAGTGACATAGAAATCTTTTCCAAAATAATCTCAATTCCTGCCACTCATGTTTTTCTTGTAAAAATGAAGTCTTTGTTAAATAAAAAGTTCATAAATTATAATGAAATAAATAGTAAAACCTACATAACAACTTTTGACATGACTTCAAATATGTTTTTTCTCTTGCCTGGATGAATTAGTATTATATATGAGTGGAAAGTTTGACATGACTTTAAACTGAAATATATTGTAATGATCAATTCCAAATAAATCATTTTTTTTAAAGATGAAAGATGTTTTTTTTTTTTAATATTGAGATGACAATATATTAGATTAATGCAAGCTTTGTGGTTTAAATAATCAAACTTGTGATCCAGATTATGATTTAATAACTTTAATTTTCTATATTATTTTTCACTTACTTATAGACTAATAAAAAAATAAGAAAATAAGTTGAAGGATGAATTGGAAAAAGAAAAATTGAAGGACTAAAAAAAGGACAAAGATTAGCAAAAACTAACGCATGAAATAAAATACAATATAAAAAATAAAGTTTACCAGAAAACACAAAAGAATGAACGGAAGTTAGATTCATAAAGATTTTAGTCTTTCTTCTTAGAGCATGTTTGTTTCTAGGAAAACAAATTCCTGAAATTCACTTTCTTTATTTTCTCATGTTTGGTAACAATATGAAAAACTCGTCAAAGAAAACTTAATTCCGGTTAAACTTAAAGCTCTACTTTATCGAATAAAAGTGTTTTCCTTCTGATAAAGAAAGGAAAACACTTTTCTATTTTCTCAAATCACGATCTCTTTCTCTTTTCAAAAACAATTGGAAGCTGCACAATTTCTCTGGACCAATTGAAGAGCATTTCTCTGGAACAATTGAAGCATTTCTCTGGACCAATTGATTTCAAGTATTTTTTCGCATTTCTCTGGACCAATTGATTTCAAGTACTTTTTCCTCTATTATTTCTTTTATGTTTTTATCTTCTTCTTCGTTTACATCTATAAAAATTATGGCATAAATCCTTTGATATTCTTGATAAATCTGCTGCTTGTCATATTTTTTCCATAACATTTCCATAACACAGTTTTCTTCTTCATCTTACTCGTCACATTCAACTAGTTAAAACTAACCAAATTCATCAAGCAAGCCACATAAAACACATTTTTTCCATAACAGTTTTCTTCTTCATCTTACTCGTCATATTCAACTAGTTAAAACTAACCAAATTCACCAAAAAAGCCATAAAAAACACATTTTTTTTCATGACAGTTTTCTTCTTCATCACTCGCATTCGGCAACTCAAATTTCTAACTAAACAAGGGGGGATTTCTAACCAAACAGAGAGAGGCAAAATAAGGGAGAGATTACTGTGAACTTTTGCAAAATCCCCAAACTTCCCCAGCAAAAAGCAGCCCTTCCCTATTACCCTGTCACCGAATCCGGCTGCCATATCCCAACATTGAAAATCAACCCTTGTGACACGACTAAAAGATTGATGTCTTCTCCCAAGTGCAGGAGTGTCGAAGTAATAAATAACCCGGCAAGACCGGGGTCGAACCACAAGGAGGTTAATTGTACAAATTATAAAAAAAAATTATAAAACAACAATAACAACAACAACAACAATAATAACAA
>NW_011499960.1:650087-668977 GCF_000495115.2 Populus euphratica | reverse complement strand
ATTTACCATAAATTAAAGGTATCTTATATTATTAGATATATTATTACAAAACATGCTTTAGTTAAGGAGTTATTGATACTTCAAGTGCAAAATGATGATATAAAACCTAGATAAAAATGCACTTTTAAGTACTAATCACCTTGCTCTTTTTTTTTTTCAAGTCCCATTGTTACCAGGATAAGTAGCTGGGGGAGAGAGGGAGGAGAATTGGGAAGGGAGAGGGAACACAGGAAAGGGAATAAGAGAAATCGAGAGCAATAGGGAACAGGGGAATGGGGGAAACCGAGAGGGAGAGAGGAATGGGGGAAAGGAGAATTGGGGAACATGGAAAATTATAGAAACCGAGAGGGAGAGGGGAATAAGAATAGTGGAATTGGGGAATTATAGAAACCGAGAGGGAGAATTGGGGAATTGGGGATGGGAATAGGGGAATGAGATGGGAATAGGGGAATTATAACATAAATGTGTGTTTTATTTTGCTTTGATTAATTTATGATTAGTGTTTGATTATATTTATTACATATGGATAAATTTGTGGGACTATGCCAGTAATTATATGGATTTCATTACGCAATGTCTATTGATCATTGTGAACTTATGAATTGTATAATTTCAAAATTGTTTTATCATCGAGAAATTGAATGTTATGGTCTTAAATAATATATTTTAAGATTTTGTTTGTTTAGGGTATCAGATATCATTGCCATAACTATTATACATTGTCAGCTTCTTTCAGCATAATTTATTGTATTGATTGTGAAAGTATTTTATATGCTTTTTTTAATATTTATTTCCCTAAATTTTTAGATTTTGTATTAAAAAAACTTCACTTTCATATTATGGATAGTAAGATAATTCTTACAGCATGTATGAGAGCAGCTGTAACTGTGATAGCTACAGGGGTAGTCATTATTGAACAAGAAAGAAATAAAATTTATACACCAAGAAAACCATGTATAAATGCAATTGCTCAATGATAATTCTATATTGACAGTATTTTGAATCAAGGTGATAGACATTGTGTTGAACAAATTCGTATGAAACCTGTTGTCTTATATAGATTGTGTGATGTTCTCACAAGTTGTAACCTATTACGATCAACTCAAAATGTGTCTATTAGAGAGCAAGTAATTATGTTCTTACAAATTATAGGCCAAAACCAAAGAGTTCATTTTATTAGTGGTATATACTATAGGTCTGTTGAAACTATCCATCGTTACTTTAGAATTATTTTAAAAGCAATTCTTAAGTTATACAAACACCTTATTAAAGATCTAGAAGATATAGTTCTAGTAGAGATAATGAATAATCGAAGATTCTATCCTTATTTTAAGGTATGAAAACAAAACCAATATTTTTATGAATTAATTGATTATATTCAGAAGAAAAGGTTATAAATTATTTTTTCATGTTTATATAAGATTGTGTGGGAACAATTAATGGACCCATGGTCCTGTAAATGTTCATGTTAAGATTCAAGGAAAGTTTCGAGATCGAAAATAAGGAACAACACAAAATGTTTTAGCAGCTATAACTTTTGATTTGAAGTTTATATATGTTTTAGGTGATGCATTATCAAGACTTAGTGGTCTTAAAATTCCAGAAGGTATATAATAAAGTATGTATTATATGCAATAAACATATAAAATATCTTATCAGATAAAGATAGTAATAGGTTTTATTTTTTTAGTTTGTAGGGAAATATTATCTTGGTGATGTTGGTTACGATATTCGAAAAGGAATCATTTCTCCTTTTCATGGAGTTTGATACCACTTGAATGAGTTTACAAAACGTTTACCAGAAAATAAAAAAAAGAGCTATTTAATCTTCGACACTCTTCATTAAGAACCACTATTGAGCGAGGGTTTGATATTTTGAAGAGTCGTTTTAGATCAATTAACAAAAAATCTTTTTGGTCTTATGAAACACAAGTAGATGTTGTACTTGTATGTTGTATTATTCATAATCACATAATGAGGGTTCATCCTTATGACTTTCTTATGGAAGAAATATGTTCGGATAGTGAACCAATTAGACAAACAATCAACTTAAGCCAACGGGAGGAAAGGGAAAAGAATAGAGAGTGGATAATAAAAAGAGAAATGATTGCATCAACCATGTGGAATGGTTATAATACTCAAAGAAACTAATAATTGAGTGTTAATTATATGTATTTGTTTTTAGTATGTCTTGCTTGAGTTTGTATTATATTTATTATGTATTTGGAGTAGATGTTGAATTTATTATAATTTATTTTTTAATTATTAATTATAGTTTTTATATGAAATTTATTAAATCTAAATATTGTATGATTTTATTTTGTATAAATTTATAATTTCTTTCTTGTAGAAATGAGTTCCACGTAGAATGAAAAATGTAAAGGCAAACATTTCACATGGTCCAAGTCTATGTCTTACTTGTTACTTGAGATATTAGCTGAGGAGGCACTTAAAGGAAGCAAACCTTCTTCCACCTTTAAAGCAGAATCTTTTATTAAGGTGGCTACAAAAACCAGCCTTCTTCCACCTTTAAAGCAGAATTTTTTATTAAGGTGGCTACAAAAACCAATTAAAAATTCAATGTGCAATGCGAGCTTAAACATGTGGACAATCATCTCAAGACTATGAAAAAAGAACGGGGAATAATAACCAAACTTAAAAATAAAAGTGGCTTTGGCTGGGATGATTGTTTGAAGATGATTACAGTTTCGAAATATGTATATGATGATGAAGTAAAGGTATGATAAATATTATACTCTTTGTAATTTTTATATTTACTTTTGTTTTTACAATGTTATATAATAAACTAAAAAATTGTATATTCTAAACTTTATGAACTGGCACATTCCAATTATGACAAGTATCTCAACAAAAAACTTGATATGTCCGAGGCAATGATAATTGTTGTTGGAAAAGATATGGCAACCGGAAATTATACCAAATCATATGCTGATGTCAATTTGGAAGAGAACACTGAAGAGCAATCAATTTCAATTGAAAATGAAGGGGAATATGAAGAAACTTCTAAGGAAAAAAAGACATCTTCCTCTAGTACACAAAAGAGGTAACATAGAAAGAGAAATCGCATGTATGAAGATAATGGTGTTGAAAAGTTGTCTAAACATATTGGAGATGTAGCACTAGTAATTCAAAGTTTTAGCAAAAATCAACTTGATATTAATGCGCTATATACGAAAGTGATGAAAGTTGAAGGCTTTGATGAGATCACTCTTAGGGATGTATTTGATCACTTGGTCCAAAATGAAATGTTGGCAAAAGCATTTATGGCAAAAAAATGCTAATTTAAGAAAAATTTGGGTTCAGAATTTTGTGAATCAACACTACTACATGCCTACTTGCTAAGATGATTTGGCTATGATAAGAAACTATATGTTTGTTCGTATGTTTACTTGTTTAATTCGATCTAGCATGTTTATGTTTGTTAATTTGAACTAATATATATGCATATGATATCAAAACTTAATGTTTATGCATAACTATGTTTGATGTTAGATATTTATATTTATTTCTTAATGCTTATTTGATATATATTAAAGGGATAATTGCCTATACCCGTAAAAAAAAAATCTTTATCTAAAAAACTCATCAAAATAGTTTTGTAGTTATTTATCTTTTTAAAAAATCTTCATTGAAAAAAAAAACCCAAATATCTAACTCTTACTATAAACTAATTTGACTTTCTTCATATGAAAAAAACAACATATTTTAAGCTTTTAAAATTGAAAAATTTTTTTAATAGGTTCTATTTATGAAAACTTTCACAAGGTTATATCTCTATAATATTATATGACATATATAGTTATATTTTACAAAATTAATAGATTAAATATTTATATTAAATATTTTTTATATATTAGATACATTTGAAAAAAAAATTAATTCATTAATAAATTATTTTTCAGTTCATTTTTTATAACATAACCAAACACTAGAAAGTGTTTTCCACTTTATTTTCTATTACACTACCAAATATCAAAAAATAATTTCTCAAAATTCATTTTCCCCGGAATTAACTTTCCAAAAGAAAACTACTTTCCTCCAAACAAACGGGGCTTCTATATTTGTTTCTTGGAAAGTGGTTTCCAGGAAACCATTTTCCAAATTGTTTTGTATTTGTTTGTCATTAGAAAAATTGATCAATGGAAAACACTTTCCAATCAAAGAAAAAATTGATTTGGTTTTCAGAAAAGTCTTTTCCTAAAACATTTGGGAGGAAAACATTTTCTGAAAGTTATAAAAAAATTAGAAATGTCATATTATTAGCTGATTATATCAAATTTGGTCCTCAAATTTTTGATTGCTATATATATATATTGTTTTGAATATTTATTTTTCAATTTTATCTTTTAAAATTTCATCTCTTAAAATTTAATTTTTATATTAACTTTGATCCTCATTTTTATAATTGTTATTTACTTTTCCCTTATTATTTTTTTTAAAAATTCTTTCTATCAAATTTGATCTTCATTCTTTTGATTGTTACTTATTTTATTTGAAATAATTTATGAAATGTTGATTGTTATTATTTTAATTTCTTCATCTTTTATTTTTTAATTTTTTTTATATTTGATCTCTATTATTTTGATTATTATTTATTTTATTTGAGATAATTTATGAAATTATATTTTTTTCAATTTCATTCTCATTCAATTTTTAATTTGTAAGATTTGTTCCTTATTATTTTAATAAATTTTTAAAAAATTAAAATATTATTTTTTAGCTTATTTTATATGACATAACCAAACATTGAAAAATATTTTCTAACTTATTTTTTATTACATTACCAAATATAAAAAAAATAATTCACTTTCTTAAAATTTATATTTAAAAATAAAATTACTTTCTAATAAGTAAACAATCCTTAATCACAAAGACATGGATACACTTGTTTTTCTTGTATGCACATTTTATTATTAAACAAATCCATTTCTTTTTAGAAAAAAATAAAAGATGTAAAGCTCGAATCCATCACCTTGTTAAACACTTGAGTTACAACATGAATATATAATTAATAAAACATTTAAAATAATATATAAACTTAGTTTACTATTCATATAAATACTTAAACTATTTTAGATTTTTTTTTAACTTTGATAATAAGCTTTATCATACAACCAAACATAATTTAAAAGTTAAAACAACAATAGCAACTAATTATTACAATGTAGAGTTATTTTTAAAAATATTTTTTAATTTAAAATATATTAAAATAATAAAATTTTAATTTTTTGAATTTTAAACATTAAAAAATAAAAAAATATGTAAAAATATTAAATTTAATATATTTTTAAATGACAAATAATTAAAAAACAACAATTACTATGACAAACATGCACAAAATAAGTAAATGAAATTAGTTTAAATAATGGAATTAAAACGAATATCAATCTATTATACGTTTTTAATTAAATGCGATAAAAAAAATACACAAATCGGATTAATTTAAGTTTTTTAAGATTAGGCTTGGTTTTTATAAAATTTTAATCGGTGTAACCCGAAAATCGAATTTAATAGAGCCCTAATTCGTAAAATAAAAGCACTTCAACGTGCTTCTTTGATGCGAAACCGAAAAGCTGATTGCTTATCCCTGTATAAGAGGACTATAGGAGGAATAACAAAACATTCGGATCCGTCGTCGGATAAACGCTAACAATGGCTCAGTGTGTGAGAACCAGCTTAAACCCACCCAAAACCCTCCTCCGCAACCCCGCTAAATCCTCACCAGTTTCCAGTCCCTTGTTTCATCTACCAAAATCAAAGAAACACCCAAGAATCTCCATGTCACAACAAAATCAACAAGAATTGTCCCTTGATTCTCTAATCAACAGCACCCGCAAAGAAGAGGTCCTTGGTGCCATCAAGGGCTCTTTGTCTAACTGTCTCTGGGAGACCAATCTTCTTAAGACTGTCCCTGCACTCAAATCCAAAGTTAGGGGCAAGGTAATCGTAATTTGATTCTCTTTTTTCTCTTTACTTTCTATTACAACAATACCAATAATGTTATGATTGACAAAGATGATTAAGCAGTTTGGTTTCTGTTGTAGGTGAGAGATATATATGATGGTGGGGATTATCTTGTTTTGGTCACAACGGATAGGCAGAGCGCATTTGATAAAATTCTCGCTTCTATTCCCTTCAAAGGACAGGTCTGTTCACTAGAGCCCGTGCTTGATTAAACTCGAATATAGTAAATATGTAAATTTTGTCGGAAACTTTTTAAAATTCGTAGTATCTTACTTTCAGGTTTTAAATGAGACCAGTCTATGGTGGTTTGATAGAACTCGGCATATAACCCAGAATGCTATTGTATCAGCTCCCGATAAAAATGTCACAATTGCGAAGAAATGTTCTGTTTTTCCTGTTGAATTTGTTGGTAAGTACGAGTTTTTGGGTGTTTGAGGTTGAATATGGTGATTAACAATTAATTGATTTTAATTATGTTGCGAATTTGTAGTTAGAGGTTATGTGACTGGAAGTACTGATACGTCACTATGGACGGTTTATAAAAATGGTGTCCGGAATTACTGCGGCAATGCCCTCCCAGACGGTGAACTTCCCATTTCATCAGTTGGCTCCTCTTTATATATTTATACATATGCAATAACTATCAAATGTTGCAACTGATCCATTACTATTTTACAGGCTTGGTAAAAAGCCAAAAGCTACCTTCAAATATACTCACTCCAACTACCAAAGCTGATGATCATGATGTTCCTATAACCCCTGAGGAGGTTCGATCTTGTATGCCAATTTGGACTTCGGAAAGAATAATGCTAGTGACACTAAACTTTTGTTACTAAATTCTCTTACTAGCTGTGGAATTTTCATCAAGGAAAGTTCTTTTCACAATAACTCACTGCCATCCAAGTTTCTGTCACGTAGCTGATTTATGGGATTTTATTGTTTTGGCCTTATTTCAGCTTCTTTGCTTATTGGTCCATCTCGTTCACTTGCCTTTACTTGCAGATAGTTAAAAGTGGACTGATGACTGAAGCTGATTATTGTGAAGCCAGTAGTAAAGCGTTGAGCCTGTTTGAATATGGGCAGGTGAGCTTGTTTTTTAACTTGTTATTTTTTTTCCTTGTGTGGTTTTGTTTAGTGAAGCCTAATGGCTCAGACTGTTTTGAGGCTTCATGAATCAACAATTAGAAATGTTTTATGGAACAGTGATGATCCATACAAAACCTTTCTAGTAGCTCTATTTAGTATCTTTACTAATACTATTTACTGGATACAGTGTTTATTTTTATTTGCAATATCAGGAATTCTGTTGATCCCATGGGTCACTCTCTATGACTAGTGAATGACTTTACCATAGGGGCATGTTAACTATCGTATTGATAAGACAAACTTCAAGTATGTGAGGCTAGCTGATCAGTTTTAGCTGTTATTTAACTTTTAACTGATTCTGAATTCAAGTATGACTTTCAGTGTTTCCTCCAAAATTCTATTTGCAAGAAGGCATTTATTCTTTTTTTGCTCATGCTGACTATTACCTGATGGGCTTTATAATTGCCATTTAACTAGCTCAATGATTTCTTTGGAATTGCAGCGTGTGGCTTTAGAGCATGGCTTGATATTAGTAGACACAAAATACGAATTTGGAAAGGGCTCTGATGGCTCAGTTCTATTGATTGATGAGGTATGGAACTATGTGAACCATAATATTCATGGCTCTCCCACATTCTTTGTGATAGCTCACGCACATGCAGTAAGTCATGCACCCTGCACCTAAAAAATTGTTGTGTTGTCTCGTCTTGAAATTTTAGGTTCATACACCTGACTCAAGCAGATATTGGATTGCCCATTCTTATGAGGAGCGGATTCAGAAAGGCCTCGAACCTGAAAATGTGGATAAGGTGTGTTTTTGGGTTTTAAATGTTTGCTTGTTCTATCTCCTCATATTTGTGTGTCCATTTGCGAATAAATGTCTAGGTATGCACCATCTATCTTCTCAACTGTGTTTGGAGCATTGTTATGGACTTTTTTTCTTTACTTTCTGGAAGCATGATAATACCTGACTTCATAAAGATTTGATGTTTCTTAGGAGTTCTTGAGGTTATGGTTCAAGGATCACTGCAATCCTTATGAAGACAAGGCAAGTCAACTTAAAAAGTGGAATTACATTTGCATCGATTGCACCTGTTCTCAAATGCTAAATGTCTTGTCAATGCAATATTTAGGTCCTACCTGATGCTCCTGAAGATCTTGTTTGTGAGCTAGCTTGGCGGTAAGTATTTTATGTTATTGGGCCTTTATTGAGGTCACTATGCACAGGGAATTTAAAGAGCAAGATAGTTACTGCTAAAGGGGTTCCGAAAACCTCCGAAATCCAATGGTCTATTTCCAAAAACTCTTCTTCCAAATGTCATATATTGTGAGTTGATGAAAATGTCAGGAGTATTCTTGCCTATAACCAGACAAAATATGTTCTACTCCACCTTAACTAGTAAGTCTTTTATGTTATTGGACCTTTATTCAGGTCACTATGTACATGGAATTTAAAGAGCAAGGTAGTTACTGGTAAAGGGGGTTCCGAAAACCTCCGAAATCCAATGGTCTATTTCCAAAAATTCTTCTTCTGAATGTCATATATTGTGAATTGATGAAAAATGTATGTTCTAACCACCTTAACTAGGATTGTTTTCTGATTACCAATCTAATCTGAAATTCCCCTGTTCTCTTCCATTTAATGGCGAGAGGGGATTACACTCCCATTTAGGTCAAAGCATTTGTCACAGTAAGATTTATTGAGTGCAATGTGTTGATACTGACTGGAATTTCCCCATTCCAGTTCATTTCTTCATTCCCAGGATGAAAATTGACTTATTGCATTCTTTATGAATGGATTTCTTCATTTCCAGGATAAAAATTGACTTATATTTTACTGTGTAGTTGAAGTAACCACTTATATTGTACTGGGTAGTTGTTTCCTGGAACATAATGTCCAGTTTATCAGGTTTCTTTATTCTTTGTGATCACTTTAGTGATGAAGATAAGGAAAGAAGCTTTTTTGAGGGTCACACCTTATATCTGGCTGGTTATGATTGCTTGTTAGTCATTGTAACTAGTTCATATTTGTGTAGTTGTTTCAGCTGTGTGGGCATATTTAATTCTGATCATTATGTGAAGCTGCCTTCTGATTGCAGGGTGCTAATTCCCTATATAGTTCAATTCTTTATGAATGAATTGCATAGTGCTTGCTGCTCGGTCTGAATATATAATAAAAGTTTATGATTTGACTTGAAATTATGTTGCCTTTCATAAATTATGTCAGTGCCAGGATATCTGCAAAATGAGAAACTAGAATTGAAGTCTGAATATTCTGGCTAAACATCTTCTTGCCAGCCTTGATTTTTCATTTATTGCATCCTTTTTTGGAAAGCAGAGACTACATAATATATTACATGGCCATAATACAAGAAGTAGAGTCCGTACACACCAAGCATATGTAATTTGTTTATGCTGTGTTGCTCTGGAATTTCTATTTCAAGGTTGTCCTGACAAAGTTGGTTTCTAAGTTTCATTTTATTTGTAATTTCTGACAATACTTGCAAAACTCACTCCCAACAATTTTCATGCTTCTTTTGCCATCATGTTTCATGTTAGTTGGCTGACCCTTCCCTTTGGTAATAGGTATATTTTCTTGTATGAGACAATAACAAAATCAAAATTTGAGTTGCCATTGACAGAGGTAAAACTCATTTTCAGCAGACATACTTATGCCACCAAGCAATGTAACTTGTTTTTCTTTCATGCTTGTGATGAAATTGACAGAATTTTGCCTCTTCCCTGCAGGAGCCAATACATGATCGGATCTCAAGAAATGTTGAACTAGCATTATCATCCTTACGCTGAACTTGAAAAATTGGAGGTCGCTTCTCTCTCTGCTCGAAATCATACCAAAGAGTTGATCCAAGCTCTCTTCTTTTTGACATTTTTCACTGGCATTTGATCATGTCTCTCTTCTTTTAACATTTTTCACTGGCATTTGATCTTGTGTGGAAGTAGTCAGATCTGTAATGGAACTTTTCCTTTTGGGTCAATGTGGTTTCGGTGGGGCAGGCATCAGAAAGTGAATTCCAGGAAATCCTGATAAACTGGACACTATGTCCCTAACAGGAGAAAATCTTAATTACAAGATTGTTCATTAGAAATCCTGCAGTATACGCTGGCATTGTGCATCATTCAGAATCTTAGTTTTGGTGAAGCAATTGGTTCTCATGCTTGTTGACATCTGGAATGGTTGTTTTTAACTGATTAAGTGAATTTATGCCTTCATGCTAATCCGAAGACTATTATGTTGCAATATGTTTTACGCAGCTTAATTATTTTTAAGCTTCCTCCACTGTCCAGCTGAAACATGCTGAACGAAAGGAGAGATGCTAGGACGCTTTCATCACAGATTGCCACTATAGGCACAAACGAGACATTATTAAGTAGCATTGAGAACATTCTTGGAATCTCACTCCACATATTAGGTTATATGCATATAATTTAGCATTACAAGCCTGATAATTTCTTCGAAGGAAAACCAAAATTTAGGGTCACTCATTAAATGCATATGCATATAGTGTTGTATCAAAGCAATAATCAATTCACATTATAGTAAAAACTTCAAAGAGGTAGTGTTTTTACTTCATTCAGACTCATTGTTACTCATTGTTATGTAGATTTTATTAATGAATTTTTTTAAAATTATTAATTTGGTTCTTGAACTTTTATTTTGCACTATTGAGTTTTTATGAACCAAATTATCATTCAATTGCATATTTTTTTTTTGGGAGGGAGGAAGGGTTGAATTGAAAGACAAGATTGAAGTAAAAAAAGCAGGTAAAATAGGTGATAACCTTGAGATTTATTTGAAAATTTCATTTTAATCTCACATAATTTTTAGCTATAAGATAATCAATCCTTTTAATTTAAAAAATTCAATTTTAGTATTAAATTTTATTTCTCTTTTTTAGTTTATTTTTGGTGGAAGAGAGAGGAGCTTGCTGGATTATGATTTTAGCTATCAAAATGGTTAATTTTTATGTTAAATAGTTTTATATGATAAAAAGAGTTAATGTTATGTTTTTTTTTTTAAATGTATATAAAAAACAAATTTGAGTTCAGAAATTTTTTTGATTTCAAGTTAATTTTGAGTTTTGAGATGTTTATGGAAGGCAATATAGTCCATGGATACTTAGAGAATCATTGAGGGAGGTTTAATATAGTTTATGGAAGAAAAAGTATTAATTAAATAATTAGTTTCATTATCAAATTAGGAATAAGTTATAATTAGCCTGTACCAAATTGTATCATTTTATGAAACACGGATTCTTACATGCATATGCATGTAATGTTTTGCTGCCCATCTATGTAGTTGAAACATCAAATTATACTATCAAAAAATTAACAAATATAAACAAAAATACCAATGGAATGTTAATTAGCTCTTACCAAATTGTATCATCTTATGAAAGAGTGATCTTTACATACACATGTAATTATTATATCGTTGTTACCTATGTAGTTATGTAGTTGTGACATCAAATTACACTATCAGAAAATTAACAAATATAAATAGAAATACTAACAAAATATTTATGTCGGTCGGTAAAATTAACAAATATAAATAGAAATACTGACAAAATATTTATGTCGGTAAATTGTAGTAAATTTTACCAATGGAATATTCACTCACTATATTCATTGGTAAACACTGATATAAATATTCTCTCATTATATACCGAGAGAATTACAGTGAAAAAAATAATTAAAATAAAACTAAAAAGTACAATGACATGTCATTTATACCGACAGAATTACCGACGATATTAGTATCACTGTTAATTCCGTTTGTAAACTCGTTGGTAAACCATTCACCAACGGATTAATTCTATCAGTATTTTCAAGAGAGCTTTGAAACTACTCACTTCTCAATTGCAATGTTAATTATTGTTATTTATAGATGAAATCACTAACGAATTGAAAAGTCATTAGTGATATTGGGAGGAGGGTTTCCACAAATTTTTGATTAAATTTAAAATTTAAATTAAATATTACAGATGGAATCACCGACGGATTGAAAAGTTGGCGGTAATATTTGGGAGGTTTCAGAAAATTTTCAATTAAATTAAAATTTTAAATTAAATATTATAGATGAAATTACTAATGGAATGATTAAAAATATTAATGTTTAATTATCCACTGGTAAAACAGTTAGTAAAATACCCTAATAAAAAGATTAGAATCTCTCATTTTATAATAGACACGCCTCTTCTTCTTCTTCTTCCTCTTCCTTCCTTTCCCTTATGTAAAAAACACCAACGTCCATTTCTTTCTTTCTCATCTCTTCTCTCGTCAACTACTTCTTTTCTTTTCTTTTCTTTTCCACGTGCAGGTATGTCTTCTCCTCTCTTCTCCTTTTCTTTTCTCAGTTTTTTTTAATTAACATACTTTATGAATTTTTTTTTCTCTTCTTAGCTTCACTCGCAATGACATTAAGATAAGATTTTTCTTTTTCTTCTCTTTTTTTTTGTGTTTTTTTGCATTATATATATATATATATATATATATATTTCTTGTTCTTAATAATTGTATGAATGTTGTTGCCAAATTTTTTTTTTATATGAGATCAATTTTGTTGTTTAATTTTAATTAAATTATTTTATTTGTTGTTGGATTATATGTTCTGAAATAGGTTTTCTAGGTTAGGTAAAAATTGTTTTTAGTTGATTTATTTATTTGTTGCAAATTTATTTGAGTTGATTTTCTTCTTCTTTTTTCCAAGCAACTCAATTCTTGAGTGTTGATTTATATTAATTTAATTATTTTTTATTTCCGTTAAATAGATTTTTTAAAATATTTTTAAATAGTGTATTACCGACGGATTAAATCCGACGTCGGTATATTATAGTAAGTTGAAAAAGAATTATTGCAAATGCCATTGTTTTATTATCGATAGATTTGCACATGGTATTTCTATTGGTTATATGGCAAAATACTCAAGGGAAATACCAATGGATTGAAATGGATAATTTTTTTAGCGTGCTTTTCCCGTAAGTAAATTCATCGATAATTTTATTATCGAAGAACTAATCGACAAACCAAAAATTATCAGTAAAAGTTTTAACATTTTAATCCATAAATTTATTAATAATAGAATAAAAATATAAATATGAAAGGAAAATTCTGTCAATAATTTTAAGAATTTTGGCAATGTCAAGCCTTTGTTACTATGCAACATGCAACAAATCCAACAACTCAGAGCTCAAAAGTAATGGGGAACAAATTTTGTACACAAATTAATACGGGCCCTATAAAAATTATTGATTTTTTATTTGGATAACAATAATACATCTTTTGTCAAACTTCTCATTGATTTTCTTAGCCACCAAACAATGTGTTTTGCATGTATCGTGGTATTCATGCTTGCTACATCAGTACACTGTCTCTCAGTATACTGTCTCTGTATCGTGGTATTCATGCTTGCTACATCAGTACACTGTCTCTCAGTATACTGTCTCTGTATCGTGGTATTCATGCTTGCTACATCAGTACACTGTCTCTCAGTATACTGTCTCTGTATCGTGGTATTCATGCTTGCTACATCAGTACACTGTCTCTCAGTATACTGTCTCTGTATCGTGGTATTCATGCTTGCTACATCAGTACACTGTCCGAGTTCGGCATCAATATTGGACATTCATACTTTAAGATAGCAAATTTCGTCACAACAAAATCTTATGGCCTTTATCTTTCTCCAGGTCGCCTTCGGTGCATCAGAGATGTTAAAGACTATTCTTTAATTTTGTACGAGATTTCTTATTATAAATCTATGTTTAGACATGTCACTTCACGTTCAAAAGTATTAATTTTGTTCAGATTTTTTCGATTACCCAATTGTTCTTGTTCATTTCTAATTAGCAATCAAATGACCTCGATTATTTTTGAAAATAATAGTAATAATAATATTAAAAAATTAGTTCAAACCTTCTAATTATTTTTTCATTTTATTTTATTATTTTGAAAAATTACAATTTATATTCTATAGTTCATAAGTTGTATAACACATTACATCTACACAAAAAAATCATTAAAAAAATAAAAATATTTACAAAATTATCATTATGTTCCATTTAAATTTTGATTATTAAAGAAATTTATATTAAATATTATAATTTACCATTAAATTAAAAAAATTATGGTATTGATGAAGTAATTAGTGACATCCTATTAATTATTCTTTAGACTGAAAAAAAAAAATTATAACGAGGAGAAAAAAAATCATAAGTGGAGATATTTTTATTATTTTTAGTAAGTTATGAGTTTTATCTTCTTTTTTTAATTTTTTTTCAAGATGGACCTAAAATATAATTAATAGAATATTACTATTTACTCCTGAACATGATAAGATTCTCCTTAAAAAAAACACCAAAAAACACCCAGCCACCACCCTGTTAATCCAATTTCTAAATCTTAATCCGAACGTCCCTAAATTCCTAATTTCATCAAATCAAACATAATTTATTGTTTGCCATCTCGCCAGCTCTCCCACATGACACCATGGCTAAACCTTGTGTAAATCTGGGCACTGTCAGTGAAAGGCTTAGTTTCACCAAGCCAAGTTGGCTGTTTGTTGGGAAAAGGAGGCACTATAATCTTAGAAATGCGTAAGGCAACCAGCACCAGCATTCCAGAATCTGGCCTTTAATATCGCAGAGAAAGGTTTCCCCATTTCTGTTTATATAATCGATCTACCTCAAAAGCTGTTGAGGCTACTGAGAGGGCTAAAAAAGAGGGAGATTTTCCCTTATATGGCTTCCATGATCCTGAATCTTTTGTGAAGTCAATCCAAAAGATGAATCTGTTGAATTGCGCATGCTTTAAGAGCTTCAGGTGGTGAGGAGAGGTGCACGTAATGGACCTTCTTTAATGCATGAAAGGCTTTCACTTAAATTGAAGACATTCTCATTAAAGAAGCAGCTCAAGTGGCTCCTGTGTGACATACATTGGCAAAGCTAGTTCGGGTAATATGGTGATCTGCAGTTGACTGTCGAAGCTTATGATGTACTAAAACCAGTTGGAAAGAAGCAGCATGACTTGCCAAAATACATTTTATGGCATTTGTGTTGATGAAATTATAAAATTAGAGTATTATATTTTGAATTTTGAGTTGCTAAAAAATATAAAATGTAATTTCTCAAAACACAAAGGTAAAATAAAAGATTAATTAAATTATAAAAGACTCAATGTAATTATTGCTAATAAAAAGCATCTTATTACCGAACATACATTTATATAACTTCAACCTCTATTTTAGCTTGGTACCAAGGACGTGCAGGCTTGTAAGGGAGAGTGATTATGTGACAGCGATACCCTATTAATATGCCAAATTTCACCCATTAATTCAGATAGCATAGCAGCTTGTAAGTTTCCGATGTCATCTTTCTTAAAGTGTATTTTAGATAATAAAAACTGTAAAGCTTAAGAGCAAGCTGGTGGAATAATAAGTTTGAGCATAATCAACTGACATAATGTACAGCAAATACCAAACGTACATACCCAGATACCCTCATTATTGCAGAGGCCAATGACATTATATATATTTCGTTCCACTGATAATTTTGCCCTTGCAATGGTTTAGCTTTGGGGTTTTTCCATGATCTGAAAGGTTTGATTGGGATTCACGTACGGCATAAGACCTGGAATAATAGGCTTAATAGTCTCAGTAGTCTTGATAATGGCCAAGAACAAAAGTCTATAAAAGACAACCATCCCTAGCAAGATTGCTAGGTCAACCCATTTAGAGGAACCCATTTCCATTTGCCAGACATCCCTCAAGATTTCTTCGCCGTTTATCAGGCCATTACCTTGATAATTGGAGAATTTTAGCCCTTCAAACTCGTTCTTGAACATACCTTGGTAGGCATATCTATGGAAAGCAACATAGTATAATGGATACTTCCAAAATGGCTTAGGAAGATCATCTGGCAATCTAAAGAACCCACCACCTAAAACCATAAGCCCTTGAATTCCAGCCCCTGTTATGATTCCCATTAGGAAATTAGGTACAATACTCGCCACAGCCATCATCATACTCTCAACCATTAACAGGCAAGCAAATAAGGTGGAAGCGAAGTATAGAAAGTGTTCATATCCTTTGTGAAGGCCGGAAGGGTAGTAAGCTATAGCTCCAGGAATTAGTGAGATCAGTAGCAAAAATGGTATAGCAGAGAACGTGTTGCCGATAGCGAAAGAAGTGGCACCATAGTGCCCATTTAATCTTTCACGTTCAAATACCTGATTTCGTAAGAAAAGAAGTTAGTAAATTAATTTGTAGATGCAAGAAAACCCATTACATTAATCGCAAGACATATTTACTAGAGGTGGGAAGATCGACCTTCATTTCTTCCACAAAAGAAGGAAATCCACCGATGGCCATGAATGTTAGGAACGTAGATACGAACATAAGAAGTGACCCTCTAGCCTGATACAAAACAGATTAGAAGATTTAGGTTGTATTGGATGGTTAGATAAGGGCCTAACTCACTCTATTATGCAATATATTTTACATTTACCTGAATGGAACCATAACTAGAGCCAAGATCATGATAAATGGAGGAAAGACCATAACCCAATCCAACATAGATAGCTAGGCGTAACCAGTAGTATCCCAGATCACGAAACATGTTCACGAAAGATCTTTTTGTTAGAACAAGAGACTGAGTTAGAAATCCAGCATGGTCTCTCCTGCTCTCCAATGCTTCAAAATGCTGAAAACCACAGTTTAAGTACTCCTTTCGAACTGCCTTAGACATGTCTAGTAAACATATCTGTGTCAAGTGCTGGCTTACCTCTTTACATATTTCTTCTACCTTTACTTGAACTTGTTGCCAGTAATCGGAGGACTTGTATGATTTTACAAGGATGTTAATCACTTCCTCTTTGGGGATTGCATCATCTAAGCCTTGTTCAAGATCCTAGTTTCAATAAAAGAAGTTAGAACTACCGATGAAATACTACTACAGTAAAGGCCTTTTGAGTGAACTTACCTTCTCAAAGTCCTTGTTTATGGTGTTGAGGAAGTGATCGGATGGGTTTTGGAGCGGCGGGCAAGGGAAACTATTTAAAGCGAAAAACTACATGTAATCGAACCAAAGAAAGAGATATTAGTTGTCTCATAATTAGCTGCTCCAGCCGTGCAATTAACCTCTTAAAAAATAATTTATCCTTACCTCGTTTGCTGCAGAAGCAGGGCCAAAATATACTGTTTTGCCTGAAGACAAAAGGCAAAGATTGCTAAAAAGTTGAAATACTTCACTGCCAGGCTGATGAATGGATGCAATGACAGTTCTTCTAACGCCATCTTTGTGATCTAACCTTGCAATTCCTCTCATGACATAATATGATGCTGCACTATCAAGCCCACTTGTCGGTTCATCAAGGAAAAGAAGTTTTGGATGCGTTAGGATCTCTATGCAAATACTGACTCTCCTCTTTTGACCACCACTAAGGCCTTTAACTCCCCACCCTCCTATTCTTGTATTCATAGCATCTTGCAATCCCATCTCTCTTATTGTCATCTCCGCTCTTTCCATCTTTTCTACCTGTGACATTGAGTCTGGCAACTGAAGCTGAGCTGAGTAGTACACAGCTTCTCTAACCGTTAAAGTTGTAACCAAAGTATCATCTTGTGTCACATAGGCCTAGTTAACATTGAAATCATAAAAAATCAACAAAGAGTCAAATATTGCTATGTATACCTCATGTGATTGATTCTGTCAAGAGGATCTAGCGCTAATATTCAAGAAAACATGCATATCTAAATACATTTCTTCTGTTAATCATCCACTCACCGATGTTCCATAAGCCAATGCTTGCTTATGACCATTGATAAGAATCTCTCCTACTTGCCTTGTGTTGGAACCTAGTCTCCCTGCAAAACAAATTGGTTTGAGGAATTTGAACGGGCATATTTATGCCCGGGATTGTGCACGAGCCTAATTTATCACGATGAACTCCCATACATTATATATATATATTTTAAAAAGATGAGCATGAATTTGTTACCAGCTAAGGCATCAAGAAGTGTAGATTTGCCGCAACCTGAAGGACCCATTATAGCTAGGAGTTCTCCTGGTTGAGCATAACCAGTTAGACCTTGAAGGATTGGCCTGCTTCCATGTTTTCGATTGGGGACTGTAACACACAAATCGTTCCAAGTCAAGAAAACACCAGGAGTACTTTTAGCCGAGTCATTAACAGCATTTTCACTAATGGTTTCCACTTCCAATGCGGTTTGGAATTCAGAACTTTTCATGGATGCTGTTGGACCACTTTCATTCGGTTGAGTCGAAGGTTGAAGAAAAGAAGCCATAAAGGGTGGTTCCTATGTATTTATGTCTCTTTGAGCTTGTGTATCTGTGTGTGCAGGAGCTCAAAGAAGGAGAGAGTTCAGGTTGAGGTTGCTGAGCAAGGCTTAAGGGTAGCATTGATTTATAAGGGGGTTTTGAGTTGCTATTCATTAGAAAAATGAAAAAAAAAATAAAATTCGAAACCAGAGACAGAGCATTGTCGTTTATCAAGGTATCATGGAATTATCTTCTAAGAGGATTGGCTAAAAAATCGAAGCTTTAACAAAAAAAAATTCTTGTTGTTTTAAGAATATATATATGAAGACGAAAAGATTGATGTCTTCTCTCAAGTGCAGGAGTGTCAAAGTAATAAATAACCCAGCAAGACCGGTGTCGAACCACAGGGAGACTAATTATACAAATTATAAACAACAATAATAGCAATAACAACAATAACTATAATAATAATAATACTAGTAGTAGTAGTACTAATAATAATAATAATAATAATAATAATAATAATAA
>NW_011499960.1:648148-649103 GCF_000495115.2 Populus euphratica | reverse complement strand
GGAGTTATTGATACTTCAAGTGCAAAATAATGATATAAAACCATGATAAAAATGCACTTTTAAGTACTAATCAATATATATAGTCTTTGTTCTCTTCATAATCTTAAGAATACATTTTAAAAACTCAAATAGTTTTTTTTTAATATTAGCTTTAAAATTTAAATATAAAATAAATCAAAGAAATGAACTTACCTCATGAACCACAACACTAATACACTAGGAAGGTAAGGATTGCTTTAAGAATATATATTTTTTATTTTTTAAAAATTATTTAAATATCAATATATTAAAATATCTCAAAACATAAAAAAAATATTAATTTCAAACAAAAAAAATAAAAAAAAATTATTTTTTTTCAAAATATTTTTAAAATGAAAAAATAATCATAATATAATATTAGATTATTTATATCAAATATTACCATAATTGTTTCAACTATTGTTTATAATTGGTTAAAATAGAGTCGATCAGTATACAAAACCATAGAGAGGAAAGTCGCTTCAATTTCTTCTCATAACACATCCACATAAAATACATTACGAGAAATTTGTTTAATATCAATGACATTAACGACGAAAAAATTCTATCACTAATATTGATTAGTACTTAAAAATGCATTTTTATTATGGTTTTATATCATCATTTTGCACTTCAGGTATCAATAACTCCTTAACTAAAGCATGTTTTATAATAATATATCTAATAATATGAGATACCTTTAATTTGTGGTAAATATTCATTTTAAATGCAGGCCTATCACATAAATAAAAAGATTGATTGATGACTTTAAAAACTTAAATTGCGAGGGCAAAGAGATGACCAAAATTAGAAAAGAGATGTCGGTGCAATCCAAACTGGAATACTGTTCGGTAATTGGGTCATATCTGGAGCTATAAATCTCAGATTTAGGTCTACTTTATATGGATGGAAAGGTAAGACATAGGCCTACAACTTT
>NW_011499960.1:643514-643846 GCF_000495115.2 Populus euphratica | reverse complement strand
GGTGCAATCCAAACTGGAACACTGTTCGGTAATTAGGTCATATCTGGAGTTATAGATCTCAGATTTAGGTCTACTTTATATGGATGGAAAGGTAAGACATAGGCCTACAACTTTTATATGGAGCTTAAGATCTAAAAAGGTCATTTTCAAGTCCAAATTATTGCAACAACAAAGAAGCCCGAAGCTGTCCTCCAGTATTTTGGCCATATCTAAAGTTCTACAAGTCCAAATGAGCTAAAGTTTTTAAACAATAAAAATGAGACAATTGTCTAAAACTTTTATATATTTCAATTGGCTCCAATTTTGACGTTATCAATGATGTTTTGGGCAGA
>NW_011499960.1:632310-639405 GCF_000495115.2 Populus euphratica | reverse complement strand
ACCCCGGTCTTGCCGAGTTATTTATTACTTCGACACTCCTGCACTTGGGAGAAGACATTAATCTTTTCGTCATGTCAAATATACGATTATAATTACCGATGATATATTTTTTTCTATAATTTAGTCGGTATATACTGACAGAATACTTTGGTCGTTATATACCGATGAAATATTCAGAATTAAAAAAAAGGAACAGTTCATTAATATGGATGTTTTTGCAAGAGATTTTACTGATGGAATTACCAAAGGATTCAAATTGAGAGCTCCGTATAGTGATGTGACCGATTCATCGTTAGAATCACCAACAAAATTAGTCTGTTGGTGAGTCCATCAGCAAAAGTTAATATATAAACATTCTTCCGACCCTCTCCTCCCTTATTTCTCCCTTTTCTTTTCCATCCCAACTCTCCCCTCCGAAACTGCAAACAACCAACCCCTTAAAAAAACAATCTCCCTCTTTTCAACATAAGTTATATTTCTTTAAGTTTTGTAGTCACAACATCCGTGTTCTGATTTACCAATGAATTTTATCAGTTTTTCTAAGTAATTCTATTTTTTTTAATTTTAACATTTAAATATCAATTTTATTATTTTTTTAGAATATGTACATGTTTTATTGTTATTTCTCAAACAAACTTGTAATATATAAATATATAATTTTGTACTTGTTATGGTTTGTTTTAGATTTTGTAAAATTATATTTATTTGTAAATTATTGAAACTTTATTGAATTTTTGAATTATATGTTTTATTGTTGTTTCTCAAACAAAATTCATGTCCCCACACCATCCTATACCATGTTATATCTTAAACAACAAGAGGTTACTCTTTTATCTCAAAGCCCCAATCACCTGTTTTTATCTCAAATATCAACAAATCAAGGATAGGGAAAAAGGAAGAGACCAAAATCAATAATATTCATGTTCATTAATGCTAAAATTAAAAATATTAAAATTAAAAAATATTTTCAGTGTTTATCAACATTAAAGTTAAAAATATTGAATATTATAATTAAAAATTATTTTGAACTTTAATATTCACTAATGTTAAAATCAGGAATACCATATCTTTTCTTCACATAATATTTACCAACACTAGAATTGAAAGTATTTGTAATTAAATATTCTCTGGTGCTAGAGTAAAAAAATATCATAGGTGGATCATCAATAACTTAATACAACAACTCCTTAACAATTCAAGACAAAACTAGCGATACAGTCTAACTCAAGTAAGACAGCTAAGAGGTGATAATATTATTTTTTTTTTGCGTAATCAGTCTTGTACCATAAAATTTTTGTTAACCAGTTAAAGTTTCTATTAACCACAATATTAAATGATGACTATTTAAACCAGATCTTTTTCCCTCTAAGAACATCATGTCATATATTTGTTGCTTTTTTTTAAAAAAATTTAAAGGTTGTTGTGATGTTGGGTACAATAAAAATACACGACTTTAATTACCATTCTCTATTAACTTCATTTATTGTGTCATTTTTTTTTTGAAAAAACATTTATACTATGCATTTTAATATTTTTTTGTATTTGATTTAAACTTAGTTATTTTTTTGTATAATATTAGTTGAGCTCATAATCAAATATGTTTCCTTTTAATTTTGCCGAAACTTCATTGCCTATCAAGTTTTTCTTTCTTTATCTTTCAACCTAAACTATCTTTTTATTAACTTTACTGTTTAAGAAAGTCCCACTAGTTCTAAATCTTATAATTATCGTGCAACTTCACTTCATTTTATCCTAGAGTAACATACTCTTAAGCCTCCAAATAATGAAAATGTCATCAATTGCCAAAATAAAAAAAATGCAACTAGCCATTAAAATTACAAAAATATCATCAAAACATGTTTTTAACAAGAAATCATCACCATCTACGGCCACAATAAACCAAAAATTTCAACCAAACTTCTCACCCAAATTTCCACATAAACACATCAAGAAAACACATTCCTCTTTATTCTACCAAACACACATCCGAAATTCAAGAGAGGTATAATGACCGTGAAGCCTCATAGCATGAGCTCACAAACTTATAATGAAATTAAATCCTAGCCATTAAGGCAGTGAATTCAATTCATACAACTTTTTGTTTTTTCATTTCTTTCTTTATTCCGAACTATTGTTTGAATTCAAACTCTTTATTTATTTATTATTCAATATTTAGTATTGAAATCCTTGCCCCCAATAATGGGTAATTGTCATGCTTTGTAAAACAAACAGTTTAATTTCTAAGTGGGACACCGAAAGATAGTAATCCAATTAAATTCAATTGCGATGGACATTTCCCTTCCTACAGAAGAAGATTCTCACGACATTTGATATATTTTATCTCACGTCTTTTCATCTTGTCGTCCCCTTGGATTTGTGGCTCTCCATGCTTCGAGACTGTGAGCACAGGCGTAGATATCTTGCACTTAATTGACCAACAGAGCTCACGTCCAAAAACATGTTGTCTAGAATGTATGATGACAATTCTTGAAGACATAAAGTTGCTCAAATAATCTTGCGAAAAAGTATTTATGAATTGATGCGGTGAGGTCCCACGGGGTGTATCGTGTTTTGTGACACCCACTGTATTAATTGTTTTTAGATTAATGAGATGTTTATATTATTTTATATGTATTATAATTAATTTTTTAATTTTTTAAAATTTTAAAATTAATAATTATATAAATTTTTAGTGATTATTATAAAAATAATTAAAAATTTAAAATTAAAATAACACAAAAAACAAACTCCTTAATTTTAAATTCTTACTATTTAACCAGCTTCTTAGCCATCGATGGGGAAGCTTGAACCTAGACGACCCATTTCTGCCACTTCCTAATGCCGTTTTCAGTTTTCACATTATCACTATTATTTTCCATCAATTTGCTTTGAGTTAATGGAAGAAGTCATCATGTAGTCTTAGAAAATGATATAAAAACTTTCATCTAATAATTTAAAATTTTTAATTAAAATTATTTTTTAATATGATATCAACATTTTACTAAATAAATAATTAAGGTTTTTGAATCTCATTATTTTTATTATTTTTAATCAAATCATAAGATTAAACATAAAATACTTGTGGGAATTTTATTATTTAAAAGAAAAATTGAGGAGCCGAGATGTAACTTTGGATAGACGGACGGAATTCTTAATAAAATACAGCACATGTCAAGGCCTCTTAATTTGAAGATAATTAATGTGCATCGATAGCCCACATATTCCGATTTGAAGGTGAAGCATAATTTATAACAGTATAAAAATCTTCCACATCAATATACTAATTAATCCGTTAATTTGAGGGAATTTGGCCTTCAAATTGACTTCTAAAATATTAAATGGCTGATTTTGGTAATCTCTGTATCCTTATTTTTTTTTTACACGATAATAAATGTTTTTAGATCAAATGCTTTTAAAAATATATCATTATTAAGATAATATTTAAAACTTGTGATTTAAGTTATCAAGTTACCTTACAAAAAGTAAATTTACAAAAATTATAAAAAAATTCTTAATAAAATAAAATTAACAAACAAAACAAATAGTAATCAAAAAATAAAGACCAAATCTAGCATACAAATAAAATAAAATAAAACAATAAGGGATGAAATCAAAAAATAAAATAAATCAATAAAATGATAAAAAAACAAAAAAAATAATAATTAAAAGAATAAGGACTAAATTTGATATAAAATTAAAATGAAATAATTTAATAAGAAATATAATTGAAAAATAAAATAAATCTAGAAAATATTAAAAAAAAATAATTTAAAAAATAAGATTTAAATATAATAAATTAAAAAAATGTAGAAAAATGAAATCACGATCTGTTCATATTTTCCTTCTGAATTTGTGGTCTCCACGCTTTGCGGAAATGCGTGGGCATCTCTTCTTCACGAGTGTGATAGTTTTGCTCGTCTAGTCTTTGGAATTTATTTACCAAAACAGCACCCACGTCCGCAAGTACAAAGGAATCTTTACTATAATGTCATGACATGAAAATAATGCATTAAATTCTATCCTCGTTGATATGAATTATTTGTGGGTAATACATGCACCGGCTGCTGAGGGAATGATGAGATATTTGGAGCCGATAATAATAATTGTTTTTTAAAATATATTAAAATAATATTTTTTATTTTTTTAAAATTATTTTTTTACGTTAACATATTAAAACAATGTAAAAACATAAAAAAATTAATTTAAAATAAAAAAATTTAATTTTTTTAAAATATAAAAATAATCATCAACAAGATGTAAATTTTCAAATTATCAGAAAAGGTGAAGTTGATCTCGCAAATTTCAGCCTTTTGTTAATGCCCTCTTCAATCTTCATATTTTGGTTTATTAGAGAACCATTTTAATTTTTATGTTTAAACTCTTGGCTGGATTATTAAAGATTTGAAATTAACCATGCCCAAAAAAATATTTATCTTTTAGTAACATTTTTCTTAAAAAAACATAATGAAATAATATACTATATACACACACACACATTATAATTACAATATTTCATTATTGTTATTATAATGTGTCTTCAACAACATTTTTCTTGGTTTCAGTGACAAATATGGCTTATCTTTAGAGCATCTCTAATGGAGAAGCCAAACGGATAGCTAAAAATAAAAAATTAATATTTTGGCTTTTTTTTACTTGTTTTGCACACTCCAATGGAGAAGCCAAACAAAATGCTGAAATGCCTCTTCTCTCTCACAAATGCTATTTCTACATATCTCTTTAAAGAGCCAAAACTAACAAAGTGGGACCAATAAAAAAATAGACCAATTAAATGTAGACATGTGGAGAAAAAAAATAGCATTAAACAATATTAAAAAATAATAAAACGCTTATTTTTTTCACTCTAATATAAATGGCTCTTCAAATGGCTTTTTTCCATTGGAATAGATATGATAAGAGAAGCTATATTTATACTATTCAAAATGCTATTTTATTAATTTAGCTTTTCAAAATAGCATTTTGGATTAGAGATGTTCTAAGAAGGGATATATATGCTTAGAATGCCGCTACATATTTCTCTTCAAAACAAAAAAAAAAATTCTAAGAAGGCATATATATGCTTAGAATGCCGCTACATATTTCTCTTCAAAACAAAAAAAAAATTCTTATCCTCTTGATAAAATCTTAGCGAATAGCAAGGTACTATTTCTTTGAGATGTCATTAAGGAAAATTATTAAAAATATCCAGAGCTGTACTTACCTCTGTCATATAAACATGGAATTCATTATAAATGTTATTAATTTAAAGATCTCATCTTCATTTGAAAGAGGAATATAATTTATCTGGGTGAGGAGGTTACCTGCCATTGCTATTGAAATTGTGTTTTGATGTTTTTTAAAAATATTTTTGATTTGAAAATTTATTAAATTCATATTTTTTTAGTGTTTTTTTGAAAAATTTTAAGGTATTAATATAAAAAATTATAAAAAAATTATTTTAATATATTTTCAAGTAAAAAAATAAAAATATACTTCAATGTAAAAAAATAAACTGATCTCCCTCTTTTCCAACACTAACAACTCTAAAGACTGCACATATTTTGATGGTCATTGGAGGTTTACATGATTTTTAATTTCGAGACCCATGAAATTAATCGAAATACATGCAAACTGGTCCCGATCACTACAAGATTTAATAGTTTTACTGATGGAATTTTTTTGTCAGTATAAGACACATATTTCATCGGTAATTATATTACCGATGGAATCACAGACGAAAATGATTCATTGGTGAATCGTTCGTCGGTAATTTTTTATCCGTCAGTAAATCCGTTGGTATATTATTACCGATGGATTTATTGATGGAATAGACGCGTCGGTAAAAATATTTTTTATTACCAATGGAAATTCCATCGGTAATTATATAAAAACATTTAAAAAAATTCATGTTATAAAATTATAAAATAATTAAATTAACATGAATCAACACTCTATAATATATACTCAAAATGCTTGGAAAAGAGAATAAGAAAATCAACTCAAACAAATTTGCAACAAATAAATAAAATGAAAAAATAAATTCAACTAAAAAAATTCATATGAAAAAAATGAAGTTGTAATTGATAAAAATTTAAAAATCCCTATAAATAAATTAACTAAAAATTGATCTCATATGAAAAAAAAAACACCTCACAACAACATTTATACAATTATTAAGAACAAAAAAAATTTAAAATTAAATAAAAAAAATATAGTGAAAAAAATCATGAAAATAGAAGAAAAAAGAAAAATCTTACCTTAATGTAGTTGCAAGTGAAGCTAAGGAGAGAAAAAAAAATCATAAAGCATATTAATTAAAAAAAAAAACTAAGAAGATAAAAGAAGAAAGAAGAAGAAGACTTACTCGAGCATGGACGAAAAGAGAAGGAGATGAGGAGAGAAAAGAAGAGAAAGAAATAGATATTGATGTTTTTTACATATAGTGAAGAAGAAGAAGAAGAATAAAAAATGAGTCTATCTCTTATGAAATAAGGGGATCCAGATTTTTTATTGGGGCGAGTTAGCGACGGATAATTGAATATTAATATTTTTTAATTATTCCGTTAGTAATTTCATCGGTAATATTTAATTTAAATTTTCAATTTCTTAAAATTTTTTCAGAAACCGCCAACAATTACCGATGATTTTTCAATCCGTTAGTGATTCCGTCTGTAATATTTAAATAAAAATTTTAAATTAATTGAATTTTTTCAGAAAACCACCAAATAACACTGATGACTTTTCAATCCGTTGGTGATTTGGTCTGTAAAGAACAATAATTAACAGTGCAATTAAAAAGTGAGCAGTTCTGGAGCTCTCTGGAAAATACTGACAGAAAATTTCATCGGTGATTCCTTTTGTAATTGACATGATGAACAATGTTCATAGTTTACCAATAAATTTACCGACTGATTTTACCAGTGGAATAAATTCCATCGATAAATCATTAATTTTTTTTCCACTGTAATTTCCTCAGTATATACTGATGACATGACTAAAAGATTGATGTCTTCTCCCAAGTGCAGAAGTGTCGAAGTAATAAATAACCCGGCAAGACCGGGGTCGAACCACAGGGAGGTTAATTGTACAAATTAAAAA
>NW_011499960.1:609069-629002 GCF_000495115.2 Populus euphratica | reverse complement strand
CTTGCAATTTAAGTTCTTAAAGTCATCAATCAATCCTTTTATTTATGTGATAGGCCTGCGTTTAAAATGAACATTTACCACAAATTAAAGGTATCTTATATTATTAGATATATTATTATAAAACATGCTTTAGTTAAGGAGTTATTGATACTTGAAGTGCAAAATGATGATATAAAATCATGATAAAAATGCATTTTTAAGTATTAATCAACTGACAACCAACAAAATTACCGATGGAATTTATTCTGTCGGTAAAATTCATCGGTAAATTTACCAATTGAAATATTCTCTTGATATTTTCATTTGTACTTATCAATTTTCTAGTAGTGAATACCCATGTTAATAATAATAAAAAAAACTGCACACTTTTTAAAGTTACGTGTAACCCTTTAGACGATGATAAAGCCGGGCCCTAAAAAGATAATATTTTACATGATGTTAGCATTTAACCTCCATAATAATGTCTATTTCTGATTATTAGGATAGAAATATTAAAATTTTAGTGAAATAACATTCAACTAAAGTTTTTGATGAAATAACATAGATTATGTTTGTTGTGATTTTAAAACATGACATATAAAAGTTTATAATTAAGAAATATAACATTAAATAAATATAACATTTTATAATTATGATCTATTTACAAAATATAAAATTAAAAGGAAAAGTTAGAATTTAATTTCATAATATATCATGATTTTAAATTATAAATGGATAATGTATCATGATTTAGAATCGTGATAGGTTAAATTAATTATGCTATTTTACTAATTCTGTTCTGAACTATATTATTTCACTAATGTTTTTAATTTATTGTACTAATTAAAAAAATCAATCAAACACTCCCTAATGATTATCCATAAAGCTAGGCATATAGCAAATGAAGAATTCTTATATGCACAATGTATAATAATCCCAAATTATGCTATTTGTTAAGAGTAGATTGCCTGAATAAACTTTCATTCAATATTCACTGTACTATGTGTGTGTGTGTGTATATATATATATATGGTAAATATTTTTATCTAAAGAATCATAAGCAATTCATTTATTTCAGTCTATGTGAACAATATATCATCTCTTACCAAACCTTGCTTTGCTTTATTCATCTTTTTTTCTTACAGCTTAGCTTTGTTAAGATTTTACAACCACGTTGTTGGGAAGTTTTGTGGATGATTTCAGGTAATTTTTACTTTCAATAGCGGGAGAGCACTTATTAATAAAGAAACTAAAACGAGTATTATTATTTATATGAATAGTGAAATTTTTTTTATTAATAACTTTTTTTTATTAATTTTATATTGCTATATTTTTTTTATTTTTTAATGATTTATTTTAATTTATTTTTTATGAGATTATTATATATTCAAACAAACATATATCTTGATATTTTGACTATGCTTGATTTTAAAAAAATTTATTTTTGTTATTTTTTTATTATCATATAATTAAATTAAATATAAATCACAAATATTTGAGTTCATGATTTGAGCTGCAAGTTTAACAAATTAAATTATAAAGCTTATATTAATTAAATATATTATTATCTCAATATTAAAAAATAAAATGTTATTTTGAATTTTTTTTAAAGTTATATCATGTTTTTTACCGATAGTCTAAATTGTCTTTAAATCTATTAAATCAACTATTTTAAATAAGAGAAAATTCTATATAATTTAATTTTAAATTTCATCTAAATAAAAAGTAAAGTAAGGAGGTTTTAAAATTTACATGGACTAATTTAATAAAAATATGCGGCCTGAATATTTTTCTTACATTCAATTTTGTTTATCACGAGACCATAAACTAGTCTTCTCTGCACAAGGAGGAAGGCTAAAAAGGTTGGGCTTGCAGAAATAGGCCTAACAAGCATTCCATGTCGTCTTTTACTAATAAAGAGGGTCAAGGGATCAATCTTTAATCCTTTTTAATTTTGTTTAGTACTTTTCAGGAGAGTAAGGAAATACTAATGAGGTTAAATGTTAATACTTAACCTTCAAAAGAGGGTTAAATGTCAACCTGGGTGAGGTGGAGAAATTAAAAAATGTTGAGGGAATTTTTTTAAGATTTATGCTTTTTTTTTTATTTATAAAATCACCTACTTGTTTGATTTTCCTTTTCCATTAAGCCCCACGGACATATATTATGTATTATTTAATCATTTTCAATTTAATCGTTGATTAAAATTTATTGTATCACAAATTTATACATGATTTCTACACATCAATAAACTTTCTTGACATTTTACTCTTAAAACATATTTGTATACCCTTGAAACTTAATTTTTAATTTTTAGATTTGACCTAAACACAATCTAAGCCCTCTTGTTTCTCTGGCTGCTTTTCCTGTTTCAAAGTTTTTTTTTTTTTTTTAGTTCCTTCATTGACAATCCGTGGCCTATACTGTATTTAATTTCCCTAACTGAGGTAATCTATTATACTGTACAGTGCTAGTTTGGGGACATACCTCTTTCTTGCAAAGCAAGAAAGATCAATCCTTTCATTTTGGTTCTAGCTAGAGCACGCATTATTATCTGTGTTTTGTGTTTCTGTAAATGATTTTGGATAATCACCACTAAATATATTTAATAACCATGCAAGATATAGTAATTAAATCACACAAGATGACCTTAGACATTGGCAACAAGATATCCCTTAATTAATAATACAACATCAGATTGTCAAGCCGGAGACCCACACGCACATAGATTTGGTGAGCCTGTGCATAAACAAGCTGGTGGTGAATGCAGAAGGATAAACACTCAGACTTATTATATTAGTAATATATAGAGCAGAGAATAGATATTGTAATCACGCCTTTGCCTGGGTCATGTGAGCATTAATATCTTTGGTGAAATCGACTGTTTTGTCCAGAAATGCTGTTGGAGCTGGAATATTTTCATTCAGCTTCTCAAATATCAGTGTCCAATGCACTACGCTGCCGTGACCTTTTGGAGTAGCTTGAACGATGACTTTGAAACTCTTATAAGCCTCCATTAAATCTCCTTCAATCACTTTGAAGGTGGTCGATAGTTCTGTGTTATCTATGTCTTCTATCACCTCCTTGGCGACCATAGGGGCTCCATCTAGTCATAATTCACAATTAAACATGCAAATTAGCTATGAATATTAATATAATGTGTAATCTTCTTAAAAATATATATCTAAAAAAAGTGGGATGATGGGATGCCCTAGCAATTAAGAGCTGAAACTTCTAGTGCATACATGATGTTCTTTGGTTGAAATTCTGGAAACAATAGGATTGAGATTAAAGAATTAGAGAGCTATTCTCTATGTATAGTTTAAGATGCATTGAACCTCCAACTAAATGAATAAAGAGAAGACAAAAAATAGAGTTGATAGGAAACCAGATTTTAGTTTTTTTAAAAAAATAAAAAAACTTGTTAACGAGTTAAATTAAATGAATTAATCGATCGGTTTAGAAATATTGGACTAGATAAATTGGTAGAATACATTTACTTTTCAGATTATAATTTCTTTTGAGTAGTTTAAATTTTTATTTGTTTAGAACTTGATACCTATTAATAAACTTTAATCAGAAGCATAATTAAAATATATGTAAAGAGAAAAACACAAGATAAAACACTTCTTCCTCTCAAATCTTTTTCTTGTTCTTTAGTTTTTCTTATTGTTTTGATGCTCTTAAACGCTTAGCACACCTATTTTCTTTAAAAAAAAATAGTGCATGCAATCTCTCAAGTAAGTATAACAAAATTAGATGACCATTTTCTGATTAATGCTGCAAACTTACCCATACAAAAATTCCAAGAGATTGTGCTGCCAGGTTTCCCCCATTCTCCTTTAAGGAGGTGAACAGCTTGTATCTTAGCAGGACTCATGCAAGATACCTGGGGTAGAGTACTGCTACTGAAAAGCTCATGAAACTTTTCAGCACGAACGTTAGTTTCTACATCAACCTCTATCCTATCACAGAGAGACATTTTCAGCAGCAAATTAATGGGGAAAATTTTAAAGCAGCTATCAAACTAGAGAAGAGATGTATTGGGTGAAGGTTGAGAAAATACTTGAGCCTCATGCCTTTATATAGAAGAGCTAGCTATGAGTTTGCACGAGTCTTTTTTACTATTTTTATTATTGTTATTATTATTTGTAGGAAGGGGATTTAGACTAAATTTGTACACTTAATCTTTCCCTCTCTCCTTTTCCTTATGAGATTCCATTCCTTTTCAATATATAAACTTTTCATGTCCTTACGTTTTTTCAATTGTGAGGAAGCAATTTTTTTATTTCCTAAAAATAACAATACCCTACATATCAAAGTATGTCCAAAGTAACATCCAATGGTTAAATTAGGATAATCCATTAAAAATATTTTGAAAATTAAATAGGAATTTGAGAGGATCTAAACATTGAAAAAAAAGGGACCAAATTCTTCATATATCCACAATCTATAATTAGTCTTTTTCGCTAGACAACAATTATTTTTTCTAAGTATCTTCTTTTCTTAGAACAAAATTTTCTGTTATGTTTTCTCTTGTATTTTTCTCCTATCGGTTTCTTAAAATTTCTCCTTCCGTCATATCTTTCCTGAACACTTGACATTAATTGTTATACACACTTTTTATCCACTTTGTGAAGACATTCATTCCATTTTATCCATAGAATAACCTTTTCAGTCTAAAGCTTCAACAAAAAGAAGAAGAAAAGGAAGTCATTTTGTCTCCTATGAAAAAGATATGGGAAGTAGCTTAACTAATATGGATGTACAAATAATGTTTTGGAATGTGGATATTCTACCTAAAATTTAATAGTTGAAAAAAAAAAAATTTCTATAAACGCATGTTTTTTTTAGATTAACGTGGGTGTCTGAGCCAACTTGCACGCACCATGACTAATTTCACGAGCCCTGAAGTTAACGACAATGTAAGCCTCTAGTGACCATCATATGAGCAACTAAGGACTCGAACTTGAAATCACAAAGGGAGCAAACCTCTTAGTCTCAAATTCTTACCACTTGGCCACCAATTAGCAAGAGAAATGATGTTTGTTTTAAATTGAAGATTGCTTATATTATTGAGAATAATAAAAATAATTTTTAAGATATTAAATTAACTAATTGATCTTAATATTTTTTATACCTAATAATTAAATAATTTAAATATATAGTTAATAAATTTAAATATATAAAATTAAAAATCTTAATTATTTTATTCTAATTATATTAGTTCTCATCTTGTATGGATCCTAATTAAATTATTTAGTAATTTTATTTATCAAAAGAAAATTGTAATGTTTCAATTATTGTGTTCTTTCACTACCAGAAAATCTATGAATACAAACGGAATTACCGACAAATTTTTTTTGTCATTATTTTAGGGTGATAATTATCGACCTGATTTTTTCCATCGATAACTTCTTCAATATTAACCAACAAAAATATTTTGCAGATATATACCGAGGGAATCCTAGTAAAATTAGAAGGAACTACAAAAAAATCAAATAATATGATGATGTGTAAGTTTTTATAGACGATGTTATTGACATAATTATAGTGGGATTCAAACAGGTATGTCCATACAGTGATGTACCACTTATACTAACAGAATTGCCGACGCATTGACAATAGTCACCAACCCTCTACTCGTATTACTGTTGGTTTTGTTTTTGCAGGAAATTGGTTCTCGAATACTGGTGCGAACTAGCACGTTACCCCTAATCTTGCAACTCTAACCGATTCTGTTTCCTATCTTGGTAATGATCACTTGCATCACTACAAGATTTAACAGTTTTATTGATAAAATTTTTCTGTTGGTGTAAGACACATATTCCATCAGTAATTATATTACCGATAGAATCACTGACGGAAATGATCTGTCGGTGAATCATCGCCAGTAATTTTTTATCCGTCGGTAAATTCGTTGGTATATTATTACCGACGGAACAGACGCGTCGGTAATAATATTTTTTATTACCAACAAAATTACCGATAAAAATTCTGTTAGTAAATCCGTCGGTAATTATATAAAAACATTTTAAAAAAATTCATTTTATAAAATTATAAAATAATTAAATTAACATAAATCAACACTCTATAACATATACTCAAAATGCTTGGAAAAATAAGGGGGTATAGAAATGTTGGGTTTTAATTCATTTAAATTTGCTGACAAAATATTTGTTGGCAATTCTATTAAAAACAAATACTAACTTATCAAATTTATGATGAAATTATCGATAGATTTTTATTTTATTTTATATATTCTATAAAAAATTACTAACAAAATATATTTAATTAGTATTTATTTTTTAAATTATAAATGAGATATTTTTCATTGATATTTATTAATTTTTTGATATTCTTTTCTTTTTTAGTAGAGTAGAGAATAAATTGAATGACAAGGACAAGCTTAATTTCTACATGTACCGGGGAGAAGCCGCCACACTGAGTTTTGTTCTTTTCATTGACCAGAATATAGAACAGGGTATCGATACGATTGAAGTACAGAAGCGTGCTTTATAAATTTATTCTTTTATTGTGGTCCAAGAAACTAAGATTTGTTCTTTTAATTGGCCAAAATCAGTATAATTCCTTTATGATTGGAATAGAAATTGAGAGGGGACAATCATCCCAACTTATCTACAGAATAACTTTATCTTTCTCGACCTTAAATAATATTCTCCTCTCAAGCCCCCAACAAAAAGGAGAGAAAAGCAGCATATATCCAAGGATAATGGACAATTAAGTTCTAGTCTACGCTTCAGTTCTTTAAATAATTTAATTGTGATTTTTTTTTTTTAACTTGGACTTGTCTAAATTAATTCACGCAACAAACACTTGAAAAACCGGAGAAACGGATAATTAATTCGAGTATTTTTATTGTATCTTATGGTTTCACTTAAGTTGAGTGTGGAGCAGAGTGACACGTATATCAAATCAATAGCCGACCATGTATTTCTACTATTATTAGTTTTATTTTTTTGTTAATACATATAATATTTATATGCATTATAAAATAAGACTAATTATTCAAATTTTAATTTTTAATTAAGATTTATTTTATATCAAAAAATTTATTTAAATTGTTAATATATAATTATTAATTATCACGATATTACATATATTGCAAAAATAACTAGGTTTACAATGTTACTTTATAATTGAAATTTAATTTTTAATTATGAACATAAGATGATAATGATAATTAATTTTTATTTTATTAAAAATATATAAAACTAGTATTTTAGTGCTTCTTAGTATTATATGCAAAAATCTTCTGTAATTAATGAATTTTGTTTTTCTAAATACATGGCATAAATGAATTTAAGAATACTAAATAATTCTCTATAGTTTTGATTTTTTTTTATGTTAAAAAAATTAAACAATTTTTTTTTAAAATAAAATAAAAAACTAATAACTCACTAAACAAATACATAAAAAAATTCTTTCTTATTACATGACATGGAAGATCCTATGACATATATAGCTACATTATGGCTTCAAAGATGCTTTCTAGAGGCAATTGATGATGAAATAAATTTCATTTATCAAATAATATAAGGTTTAAAACCAATTGATGTCGCCTTTTTCAAGCCTTTTTTAAAATCAAAAAATAAAAAAAAATGGACAAAGGGACCAAAATGCAAAGGAAGAAAATGAGGGACCAAAATGTTTTTTGACCATGCAATTAGGAAAGAAGACAAAATTTTCCACTTATAATAAATTTCCAACAATTAGGTGGTAATCTTTAGGGGGGCATTAAGAAAAAAATAATAAATAAAGAAAAGCCAGATAGTTTCTCCTTATACCAAAAAAAAAAAAATAATAGATCTATTATTTCTAAGTCAATTGTCAGCCCCAAATTAAACCCAAAACAAAAACAGACCCTAATATACCAACCCATCTTCAATCTCACAATCCTAGCAACCCCTTCACATGGCAATCATCTATCTCTACCAATAATAGCCTTCTTTGTCACTACCAGTCTTGAAACAACCCCAAAATCATCACTAACCAGCTTCCTTCTTTCTTCATGTGACTGTCATCACCATTACCCAAAGCACCAACAAAAGTGGTTTTATCTACTCCAACAACCTAGTTGTTGGCAACAACCCAACACAAAACTTGATAAGGTAGAGACAATTAAATAAATTAATATCAATAAGCTTTGGGAATTAGTTATATCTAGGAAATAATTATGATGCTAATTTAGGCCCTAAAATAGGGATTTAACCCTATAAAGTATAGACTTCCCCATGAAGGGATATCTATCTTAAACCTTAAATGATACCTATAAATAGAAACATGTCTTAAATTAATAATCAATCAACAATGCAGGTTAAGGTAGGGTGCACTAGGAGTGATGCGTCTTTCTCTTACAAAACTAGTCCCCTTACCCAAACTCTTGCAAACCATTAAATTTTCTAGTAACCATAATACTAGGTGGCGACTCTTGAATCCTCTAATCATAACTTTATGATTAAACAAAAAAACACCCTTTAATTCTAAGAGGCAACTCTTTCATTTGATGTTATGCACATCACAGTAGGATGGTGACACCACTAGGGACTTATCTTGTCGGACTGAGCTTTGTTTGTTTGATTGTTTGCTTATTTATTTTTGTTGGTCTGTTTAATTTAATTTTAAAATGCATTATTTTTACGTACTACTTTAGTATTCATTGTTTTTTACATATTGTTTATGCATGAGTGCATCAGGTATGGATTAATACCTTCATACATTTTAATTTTGCAAATAAACCTAATTATAAGTTAAGTGAGGAGTAACGGTCAACCACATAACTTTCAGTTGGGGTTCAGATTCATGAAACATTCAATTATTAGCTGAGCATTTACTTGGTAATGATGGTTATATTGTGCCCTAATAATTTCTTGTAAACCCTTATACTACCTTCATGAAAGGTAGCCACTTGATAGATCATAAACTCTTTTGAGATCAAGTTAAAAGCTTACCTTTCATGTAATGGCTTAGAATTTGTCCTTAAGATATGGGTTCCTTAATATTTTATTTTGCATCAAAGTAAACCAGGTCAATAATCTTGAAATCCGTAGGATTTTCTGGGTGAAGACCATGACTTTTTCAAAAAATAGGTAAGAATCTAAGATAATGTAATTAGCTAGGGGAATTGCCCAATGACCAAAGCCAAAAAATTACTACATATAAAAACCATTGTCTTTTTTAAATGAAAGGGGATTAAACCCACCTTTTGTTTTGTAATATCTAATGTGTACGAGATTTAATCAAGATGAGAATTTAGGCAAGATCTTTTCATATTAATCAAACTATGGATCTCGTTTGTACTCCATAAAAAAGTCATGGATTAGCCCTTTAAACAGGTTAATCTATATTCAATATACGTGTACATGCACTTTCATCCATTAACATACATGTATTCATACTTTAAGGTTTAAATGTCATATGAGCATATGATAAGTTGGAATACAAATCCCTGAAAAGCTCAAATCCATAAAGTTTATAACACTTAACTCGAATAAAGAAATATAAAAGATGAAGAATATGTTCATCGTGATGCCTACTTTCAAGAAGAGCTAGATTCCCTGAAGGTTAACATGCCAGTATCACTAACTTGTTAAACGACCCACATCATTACCTTGTTTGAGCAGATACTCAAAGACCTCTCTAGTAAAGGCTCATCCAATCAGCCAATGACTTTTATAACAATTTAGCCTAAAGAAAGGATAGGTGGACAAACTAAGAACCTTAGTGTAATACAGTAGTTGTGTAATAAACAATACTTATATCGACCTTAACAGTTGTGGATCTATTTGTCAATGAGTCACACAAGAAAAAATCCTCCGAGGACATTAGTAGTGATAAAATAACAGTTTTGGAAGCTAGAATAAGGGTTATTGAAAGAGTGGACTTGTATGATCTTGTTCAAGTTGTTGAGATGTGTCTAGTTTCAAATATGGTTGTACCAAAAACATTTCATGTGCTTAAGTTCATAGAGTACATTGGAACTTAGTTTCTTGTCACTCACCTTAAATTTTATTACAACAAGATCGCAAAGTAATACACGATAAACAATTATTGATGTAGTTCTTTCTTGGCAATTTGAGTAGGACAACATTAGGTTGGTACACAAGGCTAGACAATATGAAAATCTAAAAGTGAAAAGACCTCGTAAATGCTTTCATTTAGTATAAATATGACATGGACATCTTTCTAAACAAATCTACCCTACAAGGTATGAAAATGGGTGATAGGGAATTTATTCGAGAATATGCCTAGAGGTGGTTTAGTGTAGCTACTTTGAGTTTCTGATTGGAAGTGCAAGCCCATGCTTTACTAACCTAGTAGTTATGGACAAAAGAATTGAACAAGCTATCAAAGTAGGAACTGTGAACTTTGAAGTAACGATAGAATCCGAGTTAGGGAATGGCTCTCAAATTAGGAATCTTAGTCCATTGGATCTCATTGTGTTATTAACTACTACTCACACACCATCATCAAAGATTGACATACCTTTACCATTCAAAGATATTTATCAGCATCTCTTGAACATTGGACATATTACCTCGATTCCAACATATCCTATAAAACCATCATTTATTAGGTAGTACAATCCAAATGAGAAATGTGAATATCGTAATGATATTCTTGACCATTCAATCAAAAATTGCAAAACAACCCAAAAATATATAAAAGAAAAATTTAGAGCTAAAAAAATTACAAATTTTTAAAAATACAGTTGAATAGCAATGTTAAACACCACTTTAGGTGTCAATCTATTCCACAAACTTCTATACTCTTCTTGTATTTTTCAAAAGTCTCTAGTATTCTCTAAAAATTTTGTTTTTTATTTTAGACAAAAATATTTTTCCTCTTTTTTGTTATTGAAATTTAAATACATTTGATTGATTGATAATGATGACGATTATTATTTTTACTCTTTTGTAATCCTATGATGATTGATTGATGATTAATTGATTGATGATGAAGATGATTATTATTATCATCAAAAATTATAAAATGCCTAAAACTTGGCCAAAATGTGAAAAAAAAATGAAGATTTGTTTTTTCAAAAATATTGGGATAAAAAATTGAACTCTTATGTTTAGGGAATTCAGCAAGGTGATAAAAAAAAAATCTACAACTTATGCTTATGTTAGGAAATTAAGCTCGGAAAGAGTGATAAAAATTGTCTATATATGTTAAATCAATAAACAGTTAAGCTGAACCGTATTGTAAAAGCATTCTTGAAAGATTTCACTAAAAGCATTGCTAAAAGAATGTGCATTAAGTTCTTTATTAATTAAAAAACTTCAATCAAATATGATAAATTAACAAATTGAACTCAATGGTTAGATTGTGATGCTAAAAGATTTTAGAATCGAAGTGAGAATAATTTAAAAACTTAAGGATTAAAATGAAAAGAATGGAAGTTTGAAAATGTATCTTTTAAATTCATGTTTTAAAACATATGGCAGAGACTGCAGTCAAACAAATTTGAATGAACATCTAGTTGAGGTTGTAAACGTATGTTCAGTTTTGGAGTTGATTTATTAATTTATTTTCTTTCATTCAAAAGTGTTGAAGATTTCATTATATTTTATGGATAAATAATGGTAAAATGTTAATTATTGGCTACTGAACACTATAAATACTATTCTTTGTATTGCTATTTAAGACTTTTGGGATCTTGATATTAGTCTTGTAAGGGGGAGTTTAGAGTAGGGTAACAGTTTTTTTTAAAGTGCTTTATATTTAAAAATATATTAAAATAATATTTTTTTATTTTAAAAAAAATTATGTTTTGGCATCAGTACATTAAAACGATTTAAAAACACCAAAAGAAATTAATTTGAAGTAAATAAAAAAATCAATTTTTTTTAAAAAACACTTTTAAAATACAAAAACAAATTTAATCCAAAATTATTGGTATGTTACAAAGGCATCAACAATCATCAACTCCCAAGCACAATATGGTGGTAAATTTGAAAAACAAAATTGTAATATGTTGTTAAACTTTGATTTTTATTTTCATAATAAATTAAGTTAAATTTGAGTTTTTTATTTCATGAGATTTTCAATGAGATTACGTGATAGAAACATATATAAAAGAATGATTTTATTTTTTGAGAAGTGTGTTTGGTATTGTAGTAGTTTTTATGGTTGTGATTTGAAAAAAATTATTTTATAAAAAGTACTTTTAATTGAGGTTAGTTTGGTATTTAAAAAATAAAAAATAAAATAATTTTTTTTTTACTGGATCAACCCAGTTCAATGCATTTAACTTTAGATCGGACTCGATCCGACTAAAATAGTAGAAACATGCACACTATTCACATTAATAGTAGAAATTGATAGGGCTCATGAATAGTAAATTGAGTTTTATTAATTACCAAACATTTATTTTTCATTATTGATTTCAAAAGCAGAAGGAACTATAGAAACAAACGGTCTCTAAAAGCAATTAGATTCGAGAGAACAGATGGAATAATAGACATAAAATTACTCTCCTATTTTTTTAATTAAAAAATTTACTAATATGTACAATTTCAAACTCAAAATACAATTACTTGAAAAAACATCTTAAAATATAAAATCATCCCCGTAGTATCTAACTCCATCTGAAGGCTTAGAATATAGATCAACTAATATTTTTTTTTGTTTTACTAAGAAAAACAAACTTCATTTCTCTAATTATAGGCTTAAACTTTTCAATTGTTCCAAGTACAATTAACAACATGAGCCGATAGAAAGCTACCATTGCAAATAACATGGCAAGATCCATCCACTTCGAGTAACGCATTTCCACCTGCCATATAATTCTCAAAATTTCTTCACCTTTGATGTAAGCAGGCCCTCCTCCTTGCAGTTCTTGACCATTAGGAAATGCCAGTCCTTCAAACTCGTTTTTAAAGAGCCCCTGGTACGCATATCTATGGAAAGCAATGTAGTATAACGGATATCTCCAGAAAACTAAGGGAAGATCATGCGGCAGCCGAAAGAAACCGCCACTTAGTATCATTAACCCTTGGATCCCTGCTCCTGTTATTAGACCCATCAGGAAATTTGGCATGATGCTTGCAACAATCAGCATTAGGCTTTCCACCAGCATCATACAAGCAAGGAGTGTCAAGGAAAAGTAGATGAACTGTGCGAAACCTTGTTGGAGGCCAACAAGGTAGTAAGTTATTGCTCCGGGAATCAAAGATATTACAAGCAAGAAGGGTGTTGAAGAAACTGTGTTGCTGACAACAAATGCAGCCGACCGATAATGTCCGTTTAATCTTTCCCGTTGAAAAACCTGGCTTGAAATGGAAATAATTACTTGCTAAATGCTACTACTTCCAGGGACAGAATACTTGATATGTTGTTATGAACTAACCTTCATATCCTCCACAAATGAAGGGAAACCCCCAATAGCCATAATTGTCAAGAAGGAAGCAGTGAACATAAGCAGTGAACCTCTTGCCTATGAATCATAACAATCATGACTTAATTTTTTTTCACAGGCAATAATTTCTCACACTAAAACAAACAATGACATTATACTTGCCTGTATCGAGCTGTAACCAGAGCCTATGTCATAGAAAACGGATCCTAAGCCTGAACATAACGCAATATAAATGGCCAGACGGAGCCAGTAGTAGCCTAGATCTCGATACATGTTCACAAAAGACCTTCTTGTGAGAATAAGGCACTGGGAAATGAAGTTAGCCTGGCCGCCCTTCTTTAGTTCTTCTCTGTCCTAAAATGCATATAGAGATCCAGACTAATACATTAACAAGCATAAAACTTTAGCCTGCTGAAAATATTATGTTTTCATTGCTACTTAATGTGCCCATAGCCCTACTCACCAAGCTACATATTTCTGCTACATGTCTTTGGATTTGCTGGCAAGTATGTGATGATTTATAAGATCTTACAAGAAAATTGATTGCTTCCTCGGTGGTTTTCTTTGCATGGAAACCTTGATCCATGTCCTAACAACAAATGATATATATTCAGAATATAAAAAGAAAACAGCAGTATCTCCAAGCAAGATTTGTCACGATTCACTGTGCAAACCTCATCAAAGTCTGTGTTGATTGTGTGTAGGTAATGATCAGATGGGTTTTGGTGACTCGGGCAAGGGAAACCGTTCAATTTAAAAAACTACAATCGAAAATAAAATAAGTCATGAGCTATTTACAGCTTTAAGAGCTGAAATAATTTTCCTAAAATAATTTGATGGCAAACGGAATATTGAAATAAATGTACCTTATTAGCTCTATCAGAGCGACCAAAGTATATTGTTCTTCCTGAAGAAAGAAGGCATAGATTGTGAAAGAGCTGAAAGACTTGACTGCTAGGTTGATGAATGGATGCAATAATTGTCATTCTGTCCTGCTTGGCAAGATCTACCATTCGTTTCATGACATAATATGATGCAGCACTGTCAAGTCCACTTGTTGGCTCGTCGAGGAAAAGAAGCTTCGGCCGAGTTAAAATCTCTATGCAAATGCTCACTCTCCTCTTCTGCCCACTACTTAGGCCTTTGTTGCTCCATCCTCCTATTCTTGTGTCCATTGAGTCTTGTAACCCCATCTCTTTTATTGTCGTCTCTGCTCGCTCTTTTTTCTTGCTTAATGACATTGAATTGGGTAGTTGGAGTTGAGCTGAGTAGAAGACAGCTTCTCTTACAGTTAGTGTCCATGTTATAACATCGTCTTGCGTCACATAGGCCTAAATTGGCATGACATAAATGGATCGTACATTAGTGAGACCAAAGCAAATTTTGCTTGTGATCAGAAGGGATCGAGCATGAAGCAAAGTTTAAGTGAACACAAGGGCATATACAAATTGAATGCCTAGCTAGAAAAGAAGCAAGAAGAGATTAATTCAAGTAAAATGTATATCAAGCTCAGACTACTGTGCATGTAGCATTAGGATCAATTTCTAATATCAGTGATCAGAACTCTGCAACAATTTAAAGTTCAAAGGCTAGTATTCATACCGAAGTCCCATATGCCAATGGCTGTTTTCGACCATTGATTAGAACTTCTCCAGTATGCTTTGTGCTGGAATCTAATCTCCCTGGGAAGAGTGCTGAATTATATCAGAGTTATGCTTACAGCACATTGAAGAGTGAAAATTCATCAGTAAGATAAATTCTTAATGCTGTCTACAGGATCTCTATGTTCTTTTTTCTTTTTCTTTTTTGCTCTGAACTGTGGATCAAGTACAATCAATCTCTCAACAATTACACAATGCTTTCTTGAACCTAAAACAAATATAAGAAGTGAAAAAAATATATTCTTAATGCTTGGTATAATAACTTAATGGATTCAATACGAACACACGCAATGGAATTGGTAGTGACTTAATGCAATTTTTTTAATTATTTATTTTATGTATGTGTTCATGCTGCTTTGGTTTAAAAATCTTCGTTATGCATATCCCCTTACTCAAATAATTTTATCTTTCCATTTCCAAAACAGGGTTTTAGTGACAATATTGCAATGGTCAAATCTTAAGTTGATTTTGGCGACACCGATTGGTCGCTAAAATCTTTTAGCGATGACTTCATCTTCATGCATACAATTCAGGATTAAGTAACAGCACTTTGTGTGGGACATATTCCTGACAAGATTGATGTCAGCAAATGTTTTTACATAAGATTGTTTTCATAAGGTAGCGATGATTTAATTTAAATTTTTTTAAACAAAAAAAAAAAGCAAAGGGATTAATTGTAGAGGAAAATAACTTCAAAATGATCACCGTCCAAAATCTATATTTTCTATCCCATCCAGCCCCTTCTGCTCCAATCCAACCCACCATAGCATTTTCTTAGAATGTGTTGGAACTAGGGCCATTGGGCCTTGGATTTAAAAAATTTAGAAGTTCAATGACTTGGTTAATTTGCTTTGAATCAGTTTGTCATAAAATAAAATATATTAAAATAATATTTTTTTTATTTTTAAAAGTTTATTGTTTATATAAATACATCAAAATAATAAAAAAATTATTTGAAATGAAAAAATTATTTTTAAAAAAATATACAAATAAACGATGCCTTCAATCAATAATCATCCCTATAAAAGGGATCAAATTCACTTTGTAAAAATATAAGAAATAATTTAAATATTTTTAAAAGATGGGTAGAGATTTTTTAAAAAACAAATGGTGTATTGATGACTAAGATAGTGAAAGAGTGGTAGGGAGCTGATGGTGAACAATACATAGATGGAGTTTTTTTAAAAAAAAAAAATTCAATCCCAAAATAAATAAATAAAGTTATTTGGTTCTTTCTTAATTGATTGTAGCAATCAAGTTCGAAACATAATCAATAACCACAAACACAAGGATTAAGAAGGTGATTTTTCTAACATATGAAAACAAAAATGCCCTTGATGTTTATAATGTGTGGCAGTGTCTTTAGGTGAATCTAGCTGGCTTAGTATGCAGCTCTGCTCCAAAAGGAATAGTTGATTGCCAAGACCTCCCCAGGCCGAGCATAGCCGGTGAGTCCTTGAAGAATGGATCTGCACCCATGTTTCCTATCTGAAACTGTCACCCCAAGGTTCTCCCATGTTATTGAAACATCCTTCCGGTGGACATCCCGACAGCTTCCAAAGGCTGGGCCATTTTCCAAGTCTACTGCCTCCATAGATTCGTCATTTGGAGACAATGCACTGTGGTCTGTATCGTAGTTGGAGCTAGGTGATGAAGAAGCCATGCAAGTCTTGCTGTCAGCTGGCAACTCAATCATGCTGTGTGGAAAGGGATTATGCATTGTGATTTAAGGATGTTCTAAGCTTAAAGGAATTGGCGTGTGGAATCTATGTACAAGGCACGTAAAGACAACTAAGAGCCCTCGTAAACAGAGGAAATGAAGGCCACTTGTGACTTTAGGGAGATTTTTACTCTGTCTTTTTGTCGAGGGATAACTCCATTTTTGTTAAGAGTTAAGATATGAGCTGAATAAGAACAAAATCATGTGACATTTGACCGTAAATTCGTTACTAGGATCAAAATTGATGATACTTATCCCACATGGTCTAAGGATTGAGAATTGAGCTTCTGACCTTCAAGTGTTACTTTTTTAAGATATCTTTTTCACAACAGAGGTTCAAGATATAATTCTTTTGAGTTGTCACCTACATAATGTTTGAGGTATCATTATCAATAATGTGTTGAGAAAAGGCATTGATATAACCTAATTAAAGTGTCGATTCTTTTCTTCAAATTAAATGAGCACATAATATAAATTTTAGCACATAAAATCCCAGTGGAATTATAGTCCTCTCAAATTTTTTTACTAATAGGATCACAAAGTTCTTTTCTAACTCAGTTAAAAGATATACACACACATACACTAAATCCACAAATCCATCTTTATAAGAATGGATTTCATCAAAAATAAATAAAAAAAAGACTAGATCTCATCAATTAGATCTTTATAAATACCTAAAAATCAACAATTAACATTGTCTAAGTTGAAGAGCTCATCGTTAAGAATATTATATCAAAAGCTCATTAAATTAAGTAACAAATCACTATCAGATAATCAAGACAGAAAGATGAACAACATATTTTTTCTTCACTCTATCTCACTTTGTGGCCAAAGCTCTCCTTTTCTTTTTTTTCTTTTACGTAAATTAGCTCATAATAAAAATAAGCTACCTAGTTATTTATACGACCTAAAACCTATTTTTCTTAGTTTATATAGGTTATGGCACAAAAAAGAATGGGCCAAGACCTAATAATTCTCCCCCTTCTAAATCATTTAAACGGCTTCACTAAATTTATTTGTCTTCTACAAAACTCAAACTTTTCTCAGTAAAGACATATTCATTATATCTGATACATTGTTTCTATATAGATCTTCATCTTTATAATATCTTGAATCTATTAGTATCTTACATTAATATGCTTTGATTTTAATGAAAAGTAAGATGTTTAATTACATGAATTGCACTCTAATTATCTTAGTGCAATATAAAGCTCTCATGCACTAAGTCAAGTTCATGTAAGAGCTTTTTCATTTACAACACCTTCAATAAACCAAGACCTAATAATTCTCCCCCTTCTAAATAAACGGCTTCACTAAATTTGTTTGTCTTCTACAAAACTCAAACTTTTCTCAATAAAAACATGTTCATTATATCTGATACATTGTTTCTATATAGATCTTCATCTTTATAATATCTTGAATCTATTAGTATCTTACATTAATATGCTTTGATTTTAATGAAAAGTAAGATGTTTAATTACATGAATTGCACTCTAATTATCTTAGTGCAATATAAAGCTCTCATGCACTAAATCAAGTTCATGTAAGAGCTTTTTTATTTACAACACCTTCAATAAGAGCAATGTATTTAGCCTCTACCATGAAACTGCTTTTTCTACAAAAGTCATGAAACTACTCCCTCTACAAAAGTCATTAAGCATCTCGACGTGGACTTTCTATCATTAGCATCACTAGTCAAATCTATATTTATATATACATTTAGTATATGTTCACCATTACCAAAATATGAGCTTAAAGTGAAAGTATCTTTGAAATATTCAAGTATTTATTTCATTGTTGACCAATGTTTTTTACTAGGATTAAAGAGGAGCTTATTAACCACACCAACAACATGAGCTAAATCTAGTATCATGCAAGCCATGACATACATCGCGTTACCAATTACATATGCATAAAAGAACCTTATTGATCTCCTTTATTTTTTTCATCACTTGTAAGACAATATTTAGAACTTAGCTTAAAGTGACTTGCAAATGAATAATAAATAGGTTTGGACTTGCTCATGTTAGATCTTGTAAGTACTTTTTTTTTACATATATATCCTAAGATTGCCAAAGTTACCCATTTTTCATCTCATAGGTAATCTTCAAGCCAATGATATATTTTTTCGATCCTAAGTTTTCATTGTAAAAGACTTATTTACCTCTCTCTTTAAATTTTGAATCTTCTTAGTATAATGACCAACAATCAATATATCATCCACATATAATAAAAAAAAAATAAAGACGCCATCAGGATACCTTTTTATAAATATATAATGATCAGAAGCAGTCCTACCATAACCATGATCTACCATGAAAGAATCAAATGTATTGTACTATTTTTTTTATAGCTTGTTTCAACCAATACAAATTATTTTGCATTATAACTCTTACTCGTAAATAACTAACACATACTCGTAAGAAGAATATTTTGCAGAAACTTGATAAGTTATAGTTATTGTTTTATAGCCATGACATGCTCTGTTGTAACCCATTTTTGGGTCCCTGCGCAAAAAAAAAATATAGAAAAATAAAAAATATTAATAAAATAAAATAAAATAAAATAACTAATTTAAAAATAATAACAATAAAAAAAGGGAATGTCAGAATGCTTAGAAAATGGTCAAAAATTGGTTTATAATTTGTACAATTAACCTCCCTGTGGTTCGACCCCGGTCTTATCGGGTTATTTATTACTTCGACACTCCTGCACTTGGGAGAAGACATCAATCTTTTAGTCGTGTCATTGCACAGGAACCAGTCATTTGTTTTTTGGGCTGGAACATCAACCCAACCCACGTGGCTGGGCTGAGTCCAGCCTTGTATTGGCCCAGCTCACATAATCGGGCCGGGTCTGGCCTAGTTCCAAAAATTTTAAAAAAAAATATTTTCAAAAATTTATGATTTCCCCATGTCAAAAGTTTGCTTAATATTGGTTTGTATTTTTATATCGTAAAGATACTAATCCGTATTAAAAATACCTGATTTTTGTCAAAACTTTGAAGAAATCTGAAACCAAGGACCAAATTATAAAACATGTGCAAATTGAAGGCTTGATTTTGAATCTGACGTGTTTTGGCGCCAATTCTCTTTTAAATGAAATAGCACGTTTTGGAAAAAAACGACGCTGTTTCATGCACTGTTTAAAAAAAAACGGGAAAACTCAAAACGGTGCCGTTTTTTTTAG
>NW_011499960.1:567365-608978 GCF_000495115.2 Populus euphratica | reverse complement strand
CACCCCAAAAAACACACCCCGACACAACTCACTTTCCACGTGTTGGAAGCACAGGGAGAGAGTAGAAATAAATAAATTCCTATAAAAACAGGGGAGGCAACAACAACAAAAAAAAAAAGAGGGAGAAAAAAAGAGAGAGAAGGAGATCAAACCACAATATAGCCTATCTTAGGTAGGGCGTATTTGGGGTGTTAATACCTTCTCTTTACGCAACCAGTCTCCATACCCGATCTCTGAGACCAGTTAGGGTTCCTAGTTACCAGAATACTAGGTGGCGACTCCCATTCAAATTTTCCACTGATAAAAGACTAAAATTCCATATCTCTTCATATCTTGCTAGAAATACACCACATCCCATCTTTTCATGGATGGTGGATAATCATCACGACACTGCACCGTTATAGTAGACTTTTTTAATTATAGTTCATCTAGAGCTTTTTGAATAACCTATTTAGAAATAACAATATCATCATCATTATTAGCTGGCTTAGGATCATTAATTAATAGTTTAAAAGGAAAACCATAATTATCATCATTTTGAAAATCTATTTAATAATTAAAAATTATCAAAGGAAATTGTATAGTAGGTCTTGGATAAGAATTAGAAGGAATAAAATTAGTAGACTTTATTTTCTTTTTTTATTCAAAATCATCAATGTTTTGATATCAAAGAGAACATCTTTACTTATAACAAATTTCTTCTCTTTTATATCTCATAACCTATATCCAAACTCGTCTTCTTTAAAAACCAAGAAAACACATTATTTTATCTTGTTGTCAAGTTTAGACCTTTCATCTCTAAAAATATAAACAAAAATCTTGTTGTCAAGTTTAGACCTTTCATCTTTAAAAATATAAACAAATTCCTTGAAACTAAACACTTTTAAGTATATATAAGAAACATGTTTTTCTTTCTACACTCTCTCTAAAACATCAAATTTAAAAGAAACTGATAGGGAAAGGTTGATCATGGCAATTATAATCTTTATTGTTTTACCTGAAATAGATTTAGGCAATTTTATATAAGAGATCATATATCTAATTATTTCAATAATTGTTATATATTCTTTCAACCATTTTATTTTATTATTAATTTTTTAAACTATTTTTTGAACCTTAATATCATGTTCCATATAGTACTTCTTAAAAAAGATTCTTGTATTCACCACCATTATCAATTTAAACAAATTTTAACTTTCTACCGGTTTTCCTTTTAGCTTTAGCAAGAAAATCCTTAAATACATCAAACACCTAATTTTTGAATTTAAAACAAGTGGCTCAAATCTTTAAAAAAATAATCATTAATAAAACTAATAAATAATAAATTACCTATAAGAGACTTATCAGTCATAAATTATATATCGGTATGAATCAAATCAAGAACATGTGAAGGTGGTATTTTAAATACAACTTTATATTGTTTACCAACTAAAAAATGAATGTAAGTGTTCATCTTCTTGGCAAGGATATGAAGACCTTTTCTCACTTAAGAATTTAAGTTGCTTGTATCATTAATCAGTAAAGCAATCTTTATTTGCATTCATCTTTCTTTTAATCACATTAGCTTATGACATATAAAGATTTTTTTTCTCTTTAAAAAAATCAAAGAATTTTTAGAATGCTTTCATTTACCATCTCTAAAATAATTATGATAGTCTTTTTTTACAACGTCTACTTGTAGAGATCAAGTATGGGTGCATATCATCAATTTGCTTAGTATCTTTGAGTTATAACACGCACCTAGTAGTGGTTTTTAACCAAATATTTTCAATTTCAATAACTCTAGTCATCCTTTAATTTCTCATTCTAACTTAATAAAAGTTAACAGCAATGTTAGACGTAAAGAAATCTCACCAAGGTGTAACATGGTAAAAAAGAAGTTGAATTCACAACCTCAATAGTATTTTAATATGCAAGATTAACACAATTATTATTATAAATAATAGCAAGATCATCATAAAAAACAATTATAGTTGTATTATTTTTTTTATTTTTGTCTTTGTCTTTACCCTCTTATACTTTCTATAATCCTTTTTAATATACTTAGGCTTATTACAATAATAACACTTAATCCCATTTCTTCATTTTAGGCTTATTACAATAATAACACTTAATCTCATTTCTTTATTGAGATCTTCCTCTAAGTTTTTATTTTTCTTTTATATCATTGGATTCCTCATCTTGCTTTCCACGATAAAATCTATTTTGGTTTCTCTCCTAACTTTTTGTAACAAGTACATGAGACTCATAAGTGTATCTCCTTTTCATCCTTTTTTTTATTGGAAATATTTTCCTTCCTTATCTTTAAAATGAGCTTTCCATTTGGAGTAAAATTACTAAGTGACTCCACCAAATCTATCAACTATCTGACAATGAACTCAATAGGATTAGTGATTGTATATCATTGGCTAACTCTCAAAAGTCACTTATGTGCATTAAGGCATCTTTACCTTCATTGTACTTCAAATTCACAATATTTTTTATCGCAAAAACTTTGTTTTGTGCATATTTATTAGCAAATATTTCTTTCAAAATCTTCCAAATTGTAATGCTCATGTTTATGAAAAATATGGTTAATGGATTTAAAAGATACTCATTTTCTTTCAAAATCTTCATTTTCTATCTTTATTTTGATAAGCTTCTTTCATTTGCACTTTAACACCAAATCCACATTATTATGATAAAGATGATCCTCCATCAACATCTTTCATAGGAAATAAATGGAGAGAGTGAGCTTTATTATGCTTGAATCTTCTTTTTTCATTTTAGTCGCAAAAGGAAATCAATCTCCACAACCAGCCTTTGATTCCACTTTATTGAGAAAAAGGGCTAACATAACTAAATTCACAATCTATAAGTCTTAATTATTTACCCAATAGATCACAATCTATAAGTCTTAATTATTTACCCTTTTTGTATAATTAAAATAGGGTTAACCAATCAACAAAAACTTGTAAAAAATAAATAAGCACACAACATAACGAATTTTTACAAGAAAAACCCTAGTAGAGAAAAATCATGGGATGATAGCTTAATCAAACTCTTTTATTAGTTCAAATAATGGGATCACATAATCCTTTCCTAGCTTAGTTAGATGATATACACCAAATCACTAAATTCATCATCACAATAATGGATTTCATCAATAATAACAAAGAAAAATGGTTAAATCTCATCAATCAGGTGTTTTAGAAATGCTTAAAGGTGAAAGCTTCTCAATGATTAACATTTTCTAAGTTAAAGAGCTAATTGTCAAGAATTATATATCAAAATCACATCTTAATTAGATAACAAATCATCATCTAATTAAAGCACAAAGATGAAGAAAATATTTTTTTTCTTTACTCTTGTTCTATCTCTCTCTAACAAAAAGCTCTCCTTTTTCTTTTATAAATGTTGGCTCACAATGAAAATAAGTTAAAGTTGATCTTTTAAGACTTGTTGTTTATATGACTTAAAAGAGCTTTAAGTCTTGGTGTTTTTCTTTTAGTTTATTTGGGTTATGGCCTAAATAATAATGAATTGGACCAACAATGTGTTCTCATGTTTTTCTTTTAGTTTATTTGGGTTATGGTCTAAATAATAATGAATTGGACCCAACAATGTGTTCTCATCCTTAGTTATAATGATACCAAAAGTATGGGTAATATGGGTCCAATATGTTATAGGTCCGATCAAGTTTTTTTAATGTAAAGAAAAATGTCTAAAATATAGGAAACTCTTTGACATTGTAACTAAACCTCACTAAAAGGATCAAATTATAATCATTTCAACCTAACTTTATACTTAACTTGGATTTCAAATTAAATTATATAGGAGTTATCTTAACATGATCTAATTATTTTAACAATTCTAAAAATAACTTGAATAACTAGTAAAAATATGGTTTAACTTAAAAAAATATTTAAAATAATATTTTTCTATAAAAAATACTGAAATGATAATATATTGGATTAACTCGGGTTTCATAACCTAACATGTCAAACCAATATCTAAAATCATTAAGAAAGGTTACGATTAAAAGCCATCTAGTTATGCAGCATATTTTTGCAAGTTTCAAGTAGTTTTTCTTTTATATTTTCACTCCTAAACTATTATAGAATTTGTATTTTGATTGATATTTTAATTTAAAATTTTAATTAATAGATTTTTTTGTAATGAAAAATCATAACATAAAAAACAAATTTCAAAACATAATACTAAAAAAAACCATAAAAAATATATTTTCACACCACTATACGGATCTAGCAAGTAGTTTATACTATATGTATCGCTTATCCATTGTTTTGGCTAGCTATACACACCACAATAATGTTGAATAATCATAGTTACTGTTTTTGTTATTTTTTTAGGAGAAGGAATCAACAAATAATATTATATATCATCCCTTTTTTTATTATCCTCATAAAAATTAATTCTAAGGCTGTAATTGTTAAAATGGTGTTTAATTTGGAGGGCGAATTTAACATTTGAGCATGGGAAGAAAGTTTTCTCCCAAACTAATTTTTTTTATTTTCACTATTTTCCCTTTTTTTACTATTTCTGCTTCCAATCATGATACTAGCTGGGATTTTAATTTTTAATTTTATTTATTTATGTTATATTTACAAGCTAATTAAATATTGTATCTTTAACAATTGATCATAATTATTATTTAAAAATAATAATATTCTTTTAAATCAATATTTATTTTGTACCAAAAGCAACTTAAGCTAAATGACGAAGGTTGAATTTCAATGTTCTTTCACCTCAAGGATGAAAGTTTTCCCTTCTTTTTTTTTTTTTGAATTTAAATGACTTGTACTTTTCTATTCTAATAAGGACAGTAGTTTTATTTAGGTTGATGAGAAAATATATTTATGATATTATTTTAAATATATGATGTAATTTCTTTTAATTTATAAATTTGTTAAAGAATATCCCCTCCTTGTTTGACAAACCGTATGAAATCTTTATAAATTTTATCTAAGAATTTAACTAGCCAAAGATATAAAATTATGACAATTTAATATAAATTTAATAGATAATAACTTCATTAAATAAATGAATTATTTTTAAATAATTATATTATCTAATCAATAATAAATATGAATTTTATTAAACGAAACTCAACATAAATCTAACTTGAATTTAATTTGAGAGATATATATTTATATCAAACATTTATATTTTTTAAAATTTAATATAATGTAAAGTACTATTGTCTGACAATAAATGGTTGTCTACTTCCTCTTATTTTATTTTATTTATTTGCTAATGGTACGAAATACAAATATCCAAGATAGATCTATTAAGGTGCAAACACAATGTCATTACTCTGTTTTAACCTTCAAGCAAATCATATCCATGTCCTTTGAAACCCGGGTTGATCTGGTAGTTCTGTTCAAAATCTTATTGATTCTTAGACTAAATTTAAATTGGAATTAAAAAAAAAATTAGAGTAATCTAGTTGGCCCAATAAATTAATCTAGTAATTCAATTAATTTGATAAGACTCAATTAAAAATCTGATTATAACATATTAATTTTTATTTTTTATTTAAATAATATTATTTTAATTTAAAAAATAATCTAAATAATTTATAATCAGATTAAAACTAAAATTTCAGATTTTAAACATGGCCAATTACCTAATCACCACCAGGTTTAAAAACTATGCATATCTTTATTAACAATATTCTAAAAGTTACGAAGAAATTACTGTAGCTTTCCCACACTTTTTTTTATTTTTATTTTCGGTGTACTAATATTAGAAACAGTGAGCCACATCTGCATGTCTTTGTTTCTCAGAGAATTCTGCTAGCAACCAAACCAAGCATTGGCGCAAAGAGTATATGTCAATCAAGCTTCAGTGAAAAGCATGAGCTATTATTATTATTATTATTATTGTTATTATTATTATATTATATTATGTATTAAAATATCTTTTTTTAATGAATTTTTTTGTATTATAATATATTATGTATTATAATATATTATTATTATATTATATTAGTACGCCATCAATTTTTTTTTTCTTTTTAATTATCAAATTTTCATTACACGAATCCAAGATTTAATGGATTAACCTACTTTAAAGAGTTAACCTAATTAATTTATATATTTTTTTATTAGTTTTTTTTGTTGATTTTTTTTTTTATTTTTTTAATTAATCTATTTAATTATCATATCTTTACGACAAGATCTTGTAGTGGCGCAAAGAGTATATGTCAATCAAGCTTAAGTGAAAAGCATGAGCTCTTATTATTATTATTATTATTATTATTATTATATTATATTATATTATGTATTAAAATATCTTTTTTTTAATGAATTTTTTTTGTTTAATTTAGTTTGTTAATATTTAATTTTTTTTATTTAATTATCAAACTTTTATGATACGGATTCTGAGTTTGACGGGTTAGCCCAATTAATTCTAGGTACGCTGTCAATTTTTTTTTCTTTTTAATTATCAAACTTTCATGACACGAATCCAAGATTTAAAGGATTAACCTACTTTAAAGAGTTAACCTAATTAATTCATATATTTTTTTATTAGTTTTTTTTATTAATTTTTTTCTTTGTTTTTTTAATTAATTTATTTAATTATTATATCTTTATGACATCAGACCTACTTTCAAAACTATTAAGTATAGTTGCAGGCACACCTATTTAAACTTAAGTTATGTAAATTTAATATTATTATTAATATTATAAATATTATTCTTAAATTTATAGCTAAATTCAAGATTTTTAAATATAATTTTATAAAAAAAATTTATATTTTTATATTTTAATTTTTTAATATTTTATATATAAAAAAAGAATTAACACTTGAGATCGCATGAATCATATAACTAGTTGTAATTGTGTGCCACAGACCTTGGAAAAAAAAAAAAAAACTCCAGACCTTTTCAGAATTGTAAAAGCCCAGCTAAGCCCGCAAATGGCTCACGATATAAAGATTGGTAGGGCCATGTTGACAAGTGAGACTAGATACCTGATCCTCATGCTTACATGTTGGGATCTTATTGGTCCCTCAATTAGCCAAGACAGGATTTTGCAGAAGAGAGAAGTCTAACTCCTGTCTGTTAGTTAGTGACTACAGTTGCCTTCTTGTTAAAAGAAAGCTTATTATTACAGTTTTACTCTCTTACGATGATGAATAGGAGTTCAGTTTGCTTCTCTTATCTCTTCTTGCAGCCTACACAGACAGGCAGAGACCGAGAGAGGCATGGGCAAGAGGGTTTGCTGTTATCAAGGTTTTTCTCTCTTTTTTTCTTTTTAGTTTGGTTTATCATCACCTGCAGAAGGGATTAATGATTAAATGACGAACTGAATGTGTTGTCTTCTCTTCGTTTCTACTTGTAGATAATCATTAAGGAAAGACATACTTCATTTGATAGCAATAATGGCAACAGCGTTTTGTAGCCTCCACCAGGGGTCTAGCCTCAAGAAACTCCAATATTATAATGTGAGGCAGAGTTATGCAACAAGGCAAGTTATTAAGTTCATTTTTGTACTTGATTTTTTGTTACTATGAGACTAATCTTAATTCATCTGTTTAACATCAACTCACTCTTCTTAATTTGCTTACTTAAATTGCTCAGTATAATTTAATAAGTTAGTTTACTTCAATTGATTCTGCTAAATTTGAAACATTGTTTGAACAAAAGGTTTAACAAATGTTGAGATGGCATGATTGGTGAGCTTTGTTGAAATACACATCAGTAGACTGGATTTTTGTGTAATACAATCAATCATTCACTGAGTTCCATGTGATTGATGATGCTTCTTTTGCTAGCTGAGAGAGTTTGGAGTCTAAAGAAACTTATTCTGGGTGTGAAACGCAACTCCAGAATCAGTGCTGTTGCGAGGTGTATTCCATGCAGTAAGAATATTTGGAAATGATATGTCCTTTGGCCTGATGTACTTAGAAATCTATTAATGATGGTGTTTTGGTGGGTAGCTTGTAGTTCAAACTGTATTTAATGTTTCTATTGCTTAGCACGGCATTTCTTGATTATGGTTTTACTCCTTAAACTGCTCTACTTTACCTTAGAACAGAAGAGAAAGTGAGCACATCATGCGTGCCTATTGTTTCTGCATTTACTAATAGTTTATTTCATCAAATCTCTTCTCTTTTTTTTTTTTATTGGTATTGTTATTTTTTACCAACTTTCTCAGGTCTTATCCGGGAGCTCGTACTTCAAATGTTTCCAAAAAATCATTAATGTGCTGCTGTACTGCCCAAAATTTTGTCTGTGGGATTCGTATAAGCCGGTTAGAATTCAAGAAAGGAATTCAATGTTGGCGGGCTTTTTCAGGAAGTATAGCAAATTATGCTGACAATGCACATGAAGGTGAAAGTGGGGAGGATGTTCCTCAAGCAACCTTGATATGGAGGGCAGTCAAATTGCCTATTTACTCTGTTGCTTTGGTTCCTCTAACTGTGAGTTTTTCCTTATATTTAGGTGCAAACAAATGCGTGGTTCTTTGAACATTGATTCTGTGACTATGCTTTTGAGGATTAATGGTTGATGATGTGCATCACACTTCATTCATCTTTTCCTGGCTTGCATATTTCATGGTTTGTGGAGCAGGTAGGTGGTGCAGCTGCTTATTTGGAAACAGGCATCTTTTCAGCAAGACGCTACTTTTTGCTCTTGGTTTCTTCAATTCTCATCATAACTTGGCTCAATCTAAGGTGAGTTCTGAAAAAAATAGGACGGTGATTTGAAAATAAATTATGTTGGAACAAGCTTAGCAATAGACCTTGTACCAGTCTACTGTTTCATGTGGGCATTGATTTTCAAACTTCCATTTTCTTGTGGTTTAATCGAATGTGCTACCCTGCTGATTCACTTTAATGAGTTTTTTTTATTTGTATTTTACAAGCATACAGTTAGATTGTGTTTAGCTACCTCTGGCTGCTAAAGTTGTCATCCATTAACTCTAGAAGCTGGTACCTAATCTTTGTTCCTGCAAAGGGATTTGCTGAACTAGCATAGATAAGATCTTGTAGGACCTGGAGATGCCTAAAGGAGCTAGCTTCCTCTTTGGGGCTTCAATGAGTCGTGTTTTTTGTGTTCTCTCATTAGAGAACTTCATTTTTCTTGCATCTTAAACCAGAGCCTAAATCTCCTAGAATGAGTAATTTCACTGGCTGTCGGTTTGCTAAAAATAATGTACACCAGCAGAAAACTATCCTCGAGGGTATACTATGTTATAAGCTGTTAAGATTCATCTGTGTTCTCCATGGGCAGCAACGATGTTTATGATTTCGATACAGGAGCAGATAAGAACAAGAAAGAATCAGTTGTGAATTTGGTCGGCAGGTAAATGGTTAATAGAAACTATGACTTTTTATGTTCTGATGAAAAACAAGATTATTCAAATAGAAAACAAACAAGATCTCGCTAATTGTGCTTTGCTATCGCTTTGGGAAGCCGTTCAGTGGCTTTTATTGCTGCTTACTCATCACTTCTACTTGGCTTTGTGGGCCTGGCATGGACATCTATGGGGGAAGGAAACGTCCCTGCAATATTATTCCTGGCTTGTGCAATTCTTTGTGGTTATGTATATCAGGTAACAAAAATCTCTCTAGTTTGTGGAATGTTTAAATCATTTTTGAAGAATTGAATCTCCTGTCTGTTACAAAATTTTATAGCAAGTTCTGCATTTGAGGCTTTGAGCTGCCTCCTAGATCCAGCACTCGTGCTTGGCAAGTCAAAATTGTAAATATAATTCCATGGTGGCGTAATAGTTACATGTTTCCTTTTGACATGTCCTTTCTTATCTTGGAAGAACTTCTGAAGCTTAGTATCTGATGTAGTGCCCACCATTTCGGTTAAGTTACCAAGGATTAGGAGAGCCCTTGTGCTTCGCAGCATTTGGCCCCTTCGCTACTACTGCCTTCTACTCAATACTTGGCAGCACGAGGTTTACTTTATTTCTCCAAATTCCAACACCAACTCAGCTTTACATAACTTTTGCTCTTGTTCTATACATAGCTGATACGCCTTGGTGTGTTTGACAGTGAGATGAGGATTCTTCCATTAACTGGCGCAATTCTTTCTGCATCACTCCTGGTTGGCTTCACAACAACATTAATACTCTTCTGTAGTCACTTTCACCAGGTAGCCTTCTTTTTATTTTTCTCAGTTTAGCATCATTTAGCAGTGGATTTTTTGCAAAACTCACAATAACATGAAAATGCCGTGCAAGTCAGGTGGAAGAAGATAAGGCTGTTGGGAAGTTTTCCCCTTTGGTGTGTACATTTGCTCATCCTTATTCATTCGTTTACTTGTTTTTCTTAAGTTATATAGTGCATCAATGTCTTGTTTGAGCTTCTATGCAGGTTAGACTTGGCACTGAAAGAGGTTCTGGAGTGGTGAAAGTAGCTGTCGCAATGCTGTACTCTCTTTTATTTGCTTTTGGTCTAAGCAGAACTCTTCCTTTAGCTTGCATTGTAAGGCAATAACTAATTGTTCAAAACATGTGCTTTTCACCATCGAACTCTTATAGGTATATTGACTGAATTGTGGGTATTCCAGCTTCTCTGTTCTCTGACCTTACCTGTGGGAAAACTGGTGGTCGGCTTTGTCGAAGAAAACTACAAGGTGAGATCTAAACTAACACGATAGTTTAAGCCTCGACAGTTCCAGTCTCCCTCCTCTGGTCCTGAACTCCTGATGCCACATAATGCTCATATCATTCTAATGGGATGAATATTACAGGACAAAGGGAAGATTTTCATGGCAAAGTACTTCTGTGTGAGATTGCATGCCTTATTCGGGGCTGCGTTGGCCTCTGGACTCGTGGCAGCTAGAGCATTTCAAGGATATTTCTCTTGAAGTATTATTCCAAGCATCATTCAACCCAAAATGAACCAGAGATTAGCTTCTGGAGATGAAAGGAAATGAATGCAATGATTTGTAGCTAATTAATTGATTACACATGGAATTGATTTTATTAATATAAAATATATTTATTATTAATAAAGATTTTATTTATTTTTGGTTTTTTATTATATTTGATTAAATAATCTTAAGTAAAGATAAATTCCATGGAATAAAAATATTTTACAAGAAAAATTATAAAATTGTTATAATTATAAGATTTATATTGCATCAAAATATTATTCCTAAATGTTTTTTTATCAATGTTCTATTAAAACTAGGTATTAATTAGAGCTATTTAGATCGGTACATGTTATGTTTTTTTTTTTATTAAACCAAGCAGTTGTTCTCATATACTAAGGTATAAAAAATGCTTGAAACTACTATATAGGTATTTATCAAATGACACGGACACTAAATTGGCTCATAAAAGAATTTTATATGTAAAAATCATTTATGTCCATGGAAATACTTACATGATAGTTGCGTAAATGATTATTAAACTTGAGATTACTAAGTTATCTTATAAAGAGTGTTATGCTCTAATTAAACTTGAGATTATTAAGTTATCTTATAAAGAGTGTTATGCCCTAATCCTAACACTGAATTGGCAGCTTGTGATTTACAACAACTCAATCTTGAAACAATTATTCAAAATTATAAAGAACATCTAATTTTTAGGTAATATTTATATAAACCCTAAATAATTCTAGATTTTTCTAATGGGATCCTTTGAACTCAAAAAAATTTAAATTTATGCTATAATATTAACAACATGTTGTTCTAATCAAGAGTAACAACATATAAATATTAGGTATAGTATAACTTACATGAAGATGTTTGACTAATCAAGGAAAGATTTATCACTCTTGGTGAATTAGAAAAAATATTCGATTTGTTTTCAAATAGTATTGATTATGAAATCTTTGGCTAAAATAAAATTAGATTTAAAAAGATTTTCAAATCTTATTAAAAGAATCAATGACTATAACGTTAAGAACTAAAATATTTAACAAATCAAACATACTTCATGTTATAATGTCTAAATCATGACATTTTTAATGAAGGGATAATAATTATACTAAGAAATCAATCACTCAAAAGTTAAGTCAAACCATTTATAATTTTTTTAATATTTAAAGGATTACGATAGGTTACTAAATATTGTATTTAATCTTCAAATATAAATTAATTAATTGTTGATAAATTAATTTAATTTATTCTATTTTATTTAGGATTACAATTTATATTTAGATCAACTTATTAGAGAACTTAGTAGGTCACGTACACAAGAATTATTGATTAGAAATTAAAATAGAATGATTAATTAAGTGTGACTAGATTGTACATAAGTTTTAGAAATTAAGAGTTAGAATGTAATTAATATAGAGAATTATAATTCTAGGCCTAAAAACAATCAATTAAGGACTTGATTGAATAAATTTTTAAAATTAGCCTATAATTATATATGTCATATTATTTTTGTGGTAAATTTGATATTTTATCATTTATAGGATTCTTTAGGTTTTCTTATAAATATAAAGTTATGTCTTTTATTTATTGAACATTAAATATCATTACAATGACATTACATCAACACATAAACACAAAATAAAAAAATTAATATTCAAATGTATTTCTTTTTTCTAAGAGAGTTTAAAAGATTTCTCATTAATAGTTCGTGTGGATTGTGACAACGTAGCCTTAAAATAATTATTCAAAATTATAAAAAAAATCTAATCTTTAAATAATTTTTATATAAATTTTAAACAATTCTATATTTTTCTAACAAAATTCTTGAGAATCCTTAAAAATTTTAGATTTATCATTTTCTCTGTGTATATATATTTTAGAAAACCTAACTTATCATTTAATAAGTATTTACATATTAGTTTTAAATATCTCTCATATATTAATTTATAAGAATAAGTGATATCTTTTATAAAAAAAAAACGAATATAATATGTATAAGTCTTAACTTTAACCTAATCTTAATATAATATTAACAAAAATATTTAAAAACAATGTATAAATTCTTATAATTATAATTATTTTATAATTTTATTTGTAAAATAATTTTATTCTATCAACCTTATATTTAATTTACTTTATATTCATTAAATAAATATTAAAGATAAAAATATATATATTTATAAATAAAAATATATGTTTTCCATAAATAAAATCGTATCACATATTTTTTTATTTTTTGAAAATAACAAACATTTGATACGATAAAGTTTTCTTAATTAATTGAATATTTTTCTTTGAGAAGGCTGGCATCAATTGATAAACAAGAGGGTACGGTCAAGAAAGAAAACAGAAAAATTGATCATCTTCGCACTAGGCCCCACGAAACCCTAATCTAGTGGCCGAACAAACCCAGCTCATAAATAAGCCATAACCCCCAAAACATCCAAACCCACAGCCATTGATCTCTCTTCCCCTCTGGGCCTCTGGCTCTGTACTCGGTAGTCGGTTCCCATCGAAAGATATAATCACACTAGCTAACCTCTCACTCAAGAATCATATCTCCACTGACCAGAAACCCTAAGATCCCAAATTGACAAACCACCACAACCAACAATCAAACAAAAACCCATTTCAATTCAGCAAAAACCCTAACAAAATGGACCCCGAAATCGCCAAAACCCAAGAAGAGCGCAAGAAAATGGAACAACAACTTGCCTCTTTAACCTCTTTAACCTTCGATCGTGACTTGTATGGTGGAGTCGACCGTGATGCTTATGAAACATCGATCCCAGCTACCGATGATGAAGAACCCGACGTGGGTCTTAACGAGGTTGCTCAGAAACTAGCTTCTTATACTGCCCCGAAATCAGTTCTTAAAGAAATGCCTCGTGGCGGTGATGATAGTGAAGAGGCTAATGGGTTTAGGAAGCCGTCGAGGATTATTGATCGTGAGGATGATTACAGGAGGAGGAGATTGGATAGGATTATTTCGCCCGAGAGGCACGATCCTTTTTCTGCCGGCGAGAAAACGCCGGATCCCAGTGTGAGGACTTATTCGGATATCATGAAGGAAGAGTCTTTGAAAAGGCAAAAGGAGGAACTTCTAAGGGAAATCGCCAAGAAGAAGAAGGAAGAAGAGGAAGCGAGGGCTGAGAAAGGTGACAAGGGTGAAAAGGAGGCGAATTCGATGGCTAAGAGGAGGAACAGGTGGGACCAATCGACGGAGGATGGTGGAAATGCAGCTAAAAAGGCGAAGACGGGTTCGGATTGGGATTTACCTGATGCTACACCGGGGATTGGGAGGTGGGATGCGACACCTACTCCAGGGAGGATAGGGGATGCGACGCCAGCTGCTGGGAGGAAGAATAGGTGGGATGAGACTCCTACACCGGGGAGAGTGGTTGATTCAGATGCCACTCCTGCGGGTGGGGTTACACCAGGGGCGACTCCTGCTGGTGTTACTTGGGATTCTACTCCCAAAGGAATGGTTACACCTACACCAAAAAGGCAAAAGTCTCGTTGGGATGAGACTCCAGCTAGTATGGAGAGTGCAACTCCTGCTCTTGGGGGGGTTACTCCTAGTCTAGGTGGTGCGACTCCTGGACCTACTCCTCTTGGTGCAATTGATATGGCTACTCCAACTCCGAATGCACTTGCCATGCGCGGGGCAATAACGCCTGAGCAGTATAATCTGCTGAGGTGGGAGAAGGATATTGAGGAGAGGAATAGGCCATTGACTGATGAGGAGTTGGATGCTATGTTTCCTCAAGAAGGGTACAAGATTTTGGAGCCACCAGCTTCTTATGTGCCTATTAGGACACCAGCAAGGAAGTTGTTGGCTACCCCAACACCAATGGGCACTCCTCTTTATTCTATTCCTGATGAGAACAGAGGGCAACAGTTTGATCTAGGGCAGGAGCCTCCTGCTGGGTTGCCATTTATGAAACCTGAGGATTATCAGTATTTTGGTGCTTTGTTGAATGAGGAAGATGAGGAGGAGTTGTCCCCAGAGGAGCAGAAAGAGAGGAAGATTATGAAACTGCTACTTAAAGTGAAAAATGGGACACCTCCACAGAGGAAGACTGCTTTAAGGCAATTGACTGATAAGGCTAGAGAGTTTGGCGCTGGGCCATTGTTTAACAGAATTTTACCGCTGCTTATGCAGCCTACCTTGGAGGATCAGGAAAGGCATCTTCTGGTTAAGGTGATTGATAGGGTTTTGTATAAATTGGATGAGTTAGTTAGGCCTTATGTTCATAAGATTCTTGTTGTTATTGAACCACTCTTGATTGATGAGGATTATTATGCCCGTGTGGAGGGGAGAGAAATTATTTCTAATTTGAGTAAAGCAGCTGGTTTGGCCACTATGATTGCTGCTATGCGTCCTGATATTGATAATATTGATGAGTATGTTAGGAACACAACTGCAAGAGCTTTCAGTGTTGTTGCTTCTGCTCTCGGGATTCCTGCACTGTTGCCCTTCTTGAAAGCTGTGTGCCAGAGTAAGAAATCTTGGCAAGCTCGCCACACTGGAATCAAAATTGTTCAACAGATTGCTATTTTGATTGGCTGTGCTGTTCTTCCCCATTTGAGGTCTCTTGTGGAAATCATAGAACATGGTCTGAATGATGAGAATCAGAAGGTGAGGACTATCACTGCCTTGTCCTTGGCTGCTCTTGCTGAGGCTGCTGCCCCATATGGCATTGAAAGCTTTGATTCTGTTCTGAAGCCATTGTGGAAGGGCATTAGGTCACACCGTGGCAAGGTCTTGGCTGCCTTCTTGAAAGCAATTGGTTTTATTATTCCTCTCATGGATGCTATGTATGCCAATTACTACACCAAGGAAGTCATGTTTATTCTGATACGTGAGTTTCAATCACCTGATGAAGAAATGAAGAAGATTGTGTTGAAGGTGGTTAAGCAATGTGTGAGTACAGAGGGTGTGGAAGCTGAATACATACGTTCTGATATTCTACCTGAGTTCTTTAAGAACTTCTGGGTTAGAAGAATGGCGTTGGATAGGAGAAATTACAGGCAACTTGTAGAAACGACTGTTGAGATTGCTAACAAGGTTGGTGTTAAAGATATTGTTGGCAGAATTGTTGAGGATCTGAAAGATGAGAGTGAACCTTACAGGCGAATGGTCATGGAAACGATTGAGAAGGTTGTGACGAACATGGGTTCATCTGATATCGATGCTAGGTTGGAAGAGCTTTTGATTGATGGTATTCTCTATGCTTTCCAAGAGCAGACCAGTGATGATGCTAATGTGATGCTTAATGGGTTTGGTGCAGTTGTCAATTCTCTTGGACAGAGGGTGAAACCTTACCTTCCCCAGATTTGTGGAACCATTAAGTGGCGCTTGAACAACAAGAGTGCTAAAGTGAGACAGCAAGCTGCTGATCTTATATCTAGAATTGCTGTTGTCATGAAGCAGTGCCAGGAAGAACAACTGATGGGCCATCTTGGTGTAGTGTTGTACGAGTATTTGGGAGAAGAATACCCTGAAGTTCTTGGATCGATTCTAGGAGCTCTCAAAGCAATTGTCAATGTCATTGGTATGACCAAAATGACTCCTCCTATTAAGGACTTGCTTCCAAGATTAACACCAATTCTGAAGAATAGGCATGAGAAAGTCCAGGAAAACTGTATTGATCTTGTTGGTCGTATTGCTGATCGTGGAGCTGAGTTTGTTCCTGCCAGGGAGTGGATGAGGATTTGTTTTGAGCTTCTTGAGATGCTTAAGGCCCACAAGAAGGGTATTCGGCGTGCTACTGTTAACACTTTTGGTTACATTGCTAAGGCCATTGGGCCTCAGGATGTTTTGGCTACATTATTAAATAACCTCAAGGTCCAGGAGCGCCAAAATCGTGTTTGCACAACTGTTGCCATTGCTATAGTTGCAGAAACCTGTTCACCTTTTACAGTCTTGCCTGCCTTGATGAATGAATATCGTGTCCCGGAGCTTAATGTGCAGAATGGTGTCTTGAAATCCCTCTCATTCCTGTTTGAGTACATTGGCGAAATGGGTAAAGACTATATCTATGCAGTGACTCCATTACTTGAGGATGCCCTCATGGACAGAGATCTAGTTCACAGGCAGACTGCAGCTTCCGCTGTTAAGCATATGGCTTTGGGTGTGGCTGGTTTGGGTTGCGAGGATGCATTGGTCCACTTGCTTAACTATGTTTGGCCCAACATTTTTGAGACGTCCCCTCATGTGATAAATGCTGTCATGGAAGCCATTGAAGGAATGAGGGTGGCCTTAGGCGCTGCTGTTGTGTTGAATTACTGTCTCCAGGGGCTGTTCCATCCTGCCCGGAAGGTCAGGGAAGTATACTGGAAGATCTACAATTCTCTGTATATTGGATCTCAGGATGCCCTTGTGGCAGCTTATCCTATACTGGACGATGAGCAGAATAACATATATAGTAGACCCGAGTTGATGATGTTTGTTTAACTGCAGTTTATTTGTAGTCAGAGAGCATCAAGGGATCCATCTAGAGCACGTGTTCAAGCCTTTTGTTTTTCTATTTAGTCGCTGTAGTTTGACTAGTATCCATATGCTTCTTAGACAGGGTTGAATTATCTGCTCTGCTTTGGATTTCTAGCTTGTTTTCATATTGATCATTTATGTGTAGTAATGCTATGAAATAAAAGCGTTGTTTTCTTGAGATCTCAAGCTTTGTGTGTGCTCTTCCAGCTCAACAAGTGCACACATTGACCTTTTGTTAAAAAACAAACAAACAAAAAAAAAAACCAACCTTATTAATACATGCTTTGTTGGAGTTCAGGTCTCATGACAGCATTATTGAGGCTTTTGGTGGCATGCATTTTTCGTGATTGATTGTCCTGGACGATGATCTTCATTCTGCATTATCCATGCTGTCTGTGTCTTTTAGATGGCAAAGGAAGCAGCAGACCATAAGCATAAGCATTTAGCTGAAATTCAGTATCTTTCACTGAGGCTCAGAATTTGAAGGTCACTTGAGACGTGCTAGAGATCTGCTAGGTTTAAAAATAGCTTTTTCATAACCAAAGTTTTAAAGAGTTTTTAGTAGGATTCATATAAAGGTGTGTTGAATCACTACTCTTAAAACTGTAGTTAGGGCAAAACACAATTTCAACCATCTAACCACACCGCAATATTAATATATTACTGGCCATTAAAGTTTAACCAGCTGCTGGCTGATTTTCAGTTTTACAAATTATGTATCCGTACCCCTTGTGTTCTTGCACCTGTAATTTTAATTCTTAGGCCTTTGCTGTGCATTGCATGATACGCTGCTGGTCATAGTTGGCACCATCTACTTGCTATGATGGTAGCCGTGGGTATGCGTGGCTATATTTCACGTCTTTTGGCTCTGCAGATCCTTGATTACAATCTGAATATGCAACACAAGTGAAGTTGATCAAACATGTGAAGGAAAGTAGAGAACTAGAGAATACTACTTCCTGGTAAAGAGAGATTTGAGGCTTCTTTTTCACACAACATATCGCACATGCTTCCCCGAAATTTTCTAAAACTACAGCTGGCTCTTGTAACATTTCTATCAGTAACAGTAGTCCCCAATGATTGATAGAGGAAGAAAGATAATGAACGCATAAATGCATATTGCATAATCACCTATTTTTATATTTGTGTTATTTGTTAATTTGTTGTCCTTGCCACTTCCGTCCCTTTTCAAAGCTGTTCTGCTGGTGTTTCTTTATCATGTCATCCATGTTCCATAAATATGTCCATAACTTGGATGGAGGCTCAAACCTCAATGGTTGTTCTTCTATAAGCACTGTATATCTTAACTATATCAGTGTTTCCAAGATTTATGGGAACTTTGATTCTATTTTCTTTACATGATTCTTGTTAATATGCATCAGGTTCTCTTAGTGCTTGAACTACCTGGAAAATCCTGCTCGTTTCCTTTATTTTTTTTCCCAGGCTGACTTCATGTTGACTCTTTGTACTAGATCAATTGTCTTTCTTGTGACAATCCAAAAGGACATTTTAGTGCTTATCAATTTATAATTCCATCAGTTAATTTGTAGTTACTGATCAGGCAAGAATTCTCACCTGGGTATGTAGGAAGTGAAACGTACATGTCCGCTTCTTCTAAATATGAGGTTGACGTGAAATATAACTGTATATCATGCTCTTCAATCTACATCGTTCTCACTGCATGCCTCTTCTTTTACTTGAAAGCCTACGGTTGATTGAATTTCTCCCAGGGAAGCACATCCCAGGATCACATTTCCATCTTTCTAAAACCCAATCTAGCTCTCTGTCAACATTGCACTCTCAAGTTTATTGTCGAGCTGATTTGATGAAGTTCCTGTCTTCTTTGACATGAGGATTCCTGATCCGGAGGTAGCTGTGTCATATGACATTCTTGTAGATATTACTACCTAACTTATTGCTTTAACAGTTCATTTCTGGTCATAAAGCAGCTCAGTACTTGATTACAGTTACTTCGGAAAACCAATTTGCTGGGACATGGAAAAAAGGCAGTCATGATTGGTATATAGCTAATTACTGTCTCTTTTTAATCAATTGAAGTTGCATCTGCGCCGTCTGGCTTATATTCTAATCGACATGCATCGCATATTGATGTATATGCTTCTTGCTATTCCTCAAGTCTGTGGGCGTAGTCTTCATTCTGAAGACCTGGTTTCAGCTGTCAATTCTCTTTAAAATGTGGTAAGGTGTCCTCTATGGCCTATCAGTTATTTCTTTCCCTTTTCTGCTCCTTCCCTCCAACGTACTTTGATGCAATTCTTAATTTGAGTTCTAAGTGGATTTGGCGTGTCCTTGTTTAAACAGATATGAATTATACGGATCAAATTCTATTTTTCAACCCCAGAAAAAACAGAGTGACAGAGAGGGAGGGAGGGAGGGAGACAGAAAAAAAATGCCTGAAAGGGCGATTATCTGAGAGATATTTGTGTGGCCAGGGGAATCGATATCAGCAACTCCCTTTACATTTCTAGGCTAGAAAACCCTACCATTCTTTCGAATGCTTTTGAATAATGAGCATGTTTAGCAACCAGAAAGGCTCAAGCGCTTTGAGTGAAAGCAGTGAAACTTCCATAACCATCTATCATAAAAGACATGACCAAAGAAAACCACGCTCTCTTGGTTAATTTCTCTATTGCATTTGCATTGTTTGCATGTGTGGTTTAGGATCTATAATTGACAAACTGAACGAGTGAAAGCATGAGAAGAACAAGAGATATATTACATAGAATTTCCCAAATTTAAATTTACAAACATGTCAAGGGCCACCTTCCTTGTCAGATCTAACAGCCATTATGATTGTATCCATTGCTGTAACTTCGATAGAAAATAGAGCTTTTCTAATGAAAGAGGTATTTCTCATGATAATTTATTATGGGACAAGTCCATAACTTGTAAATGTGCCATACCTGACAAATGATTCTCTTTCCTTAAAGATTCCCAAAACTTGGCCATATGGTCCTGTGAGCTTGTTGTAGAGAGCTCCAAATTCCTTTAAACTTGAAAGTCTAGATCTTGCTTTTAATAGTTCCACTGTTTTTTGCTTTGTCCCATGTCAGCTTTTCTTTTACAATTAATCGATTCACTTTGACTTCCACTATTAAGTATTTCAATTCAACAGCATTATGTTCCATTCTGTTTTCTTCCTGAATAAGATTGAATCCATGTTTCAATAAGACGGCTAATCTCTTGAATGTTTTTAATCTATTTTATAGTTCTGCTCATATTGTCACTGTGACTTTTAGAAACTGTTTTTGAAACCCTGTTGTTCGACTAAATTTTTAGTCAGTAGGGTATACAGAGAATCGTCAGGCTACTAATCTTGGTTAGCAAAACAGACTATCTAATACTCAGTAGCTGCAACAATCTTGTTTGCCCGATGTTCTTTTGGTTTCTGTAAATTATGAAATAGGAAAGAATGAAAAAGATTAGGATTGTTCAAAGTCTCTGACTGCAAGTTACCCTTCATTAGTTTACTTCTGCAATTTGTTTTCATCATAAGTCTAGGGCAAATAATGTTTTATAATGATTAGTTATCCACTACTCAATTAATCAAGGAATCATGGGCTTGGTCCCTTTGAAACTAAAGCGTGTTGACTTAAACTAGGATAACTGAAAGATGCATAAATTATCACCATAGATGATTGGGACAACATTTCTGTAGTCGCTGGTATAATCTGGTTTCAACTGGTTGACAATGACTCCATCCTGCAAACTCCCTCAACATTCTTTATCATAAATCATAGACCAGATTAGTGAGAAAAATAAAAATAATGAAAAAATGAAGAAGGGACTCCTATTGTTTTCAGTTTCGATTTCACTAAGAAAAATTATATTTCAATGAGCATTCTGACACTAGCTCATTGTGATATATCTCCTGCATCACCAATGTGCAGAAGCCTGGAAATGTCTCCATGTCAAATCATTGTCTGATGTACATTTTGGAACATCTTAATTTCTATAAACATTATTTTCCTCCTTGTTTATCAGCTATTTTAGACTTGTCTCTATCAGAAAACCAAATTGACTGGAGGCAATTGCAGTATCTCAGCTGACTAGCTTCGATATAGAAGTAGAGCCATGCTCCTAGGTATTCTCTCTGTTGCATCCATTCATACTTCGAGTTTTCTTTAAAAAAAAATTTAACTCTTTTTCTCTCACAAGAATGAAAAATGATGGAAAGTGAACTCCATTTGTAGACTTCACTTGTTATAGAAACCATGACCATTTATCAAAAACAATTATGGACTCTTTTGCATCCTCTGTATCCTCTATTTCCCTCTGGCTTTGAAAATGTCTCGCTGGTCTTTCTTTTACTCTTCACTGCAGTTCTCTTACACTTTTCCGCCTTCATGAATCCTTAGACTCGAAACTCCACTCATCAGTTCAATGACTAAATTAGTTTGTGGATCTTTGCATTAGCTTTCAGTTGATTGACTTCCTGCGCAAGGCCAGAAGCAAACAAATGGTCAATTTTGCCATCATTCTTAACTTGTCAATGCAGCACTCTTGGAGTTGTTTCTCTTGCATACAAAGGATCCACAAGGGAATGTAATTGTGATAGTGATATAACTCACAGTCTGGTTGATTTAATGTGCTACTAAATTGATGTTTTGATAGTTCATTTTTTCTTATTAAGGCAATTGAGCAATCTAAATACTCACCACTCTATAAAATCAAAGTGGGCTTATATTCCAACTGTTCTGCATTGCCTTCTTTAACTATGGGAATAGTCTTCATCGTGAATAGCAGCTTTAAGTGGTGGTCTATCTTGAGAAGGTGGTAAGTTATCCAGAATGGCAACATGACTTGTTTCTTAGCCTTTTCTTCTTATATGACCCTCCAATCCACCCTGTTCTCTGTAAGAATAGAATTATCTGAGATGCACTGCTAAATAATAAACCTTCTTCTCTCGGATGATTTCTCTTTTGCTTTGGAATTTTAGCACAATTTTTAAGATTTATACTTGGCAAACTCAACAATGGAATGATTAAAAGAAAGCATACATACATTACATAGAACTTCCAAATCTAACTTCACAATACTTGACAACTAGGGCCACCTTCCTCATAACTCCTCACTGCCTTTAGACAGCATTAGTTTAGATTTAGTTTTTGCTATGCCTGGTTTCCTATTCTTGTGATATTTGTTTTCACTTCCGGAACACCCAACCAGATAAGAAGCAAAAGCCGACAGTGAGAAGGAAACCAGTGACAGCTCCAAATCCAAATTGCAAACCTATGATAGTCATATCTTCATCAGCTGGTTGAGGCTGGCGAGGAGTCACGTTATCACTGAGCAGACCCTTGTTTCCCTCAAAGCTTGAAGATGGAAAGGTCAAGAACTGGCCTCCTCTGGGGATTTCTCCATGCAGCTGATTGTATGCGACACTGAACCGTGCTAGAAAACTAAGCTTTTCCAATGAAAGAGGTATTTCTCCTGATAATTCATTTTGGGACAAGTCCAAAACTTCCAAGTTCGTCATGCCTGATAAACTGTCAGGAATATTTCCTGACAGATGATTATCCTTCAGATTTAGAACATGTAGTTCTTTCAAATTTCCAAAACTTGGCCATATCAGTCCGCTTAGCTTGTTGTAACTCAAATCCAAAGTTGGTCGAAAACTCGAAATCTGTTTGTACATATTTCTTGCCTTGAAAAGTGGGAAGCCTAAGGAAGGTCTTTCTTCTGAGACGTTCTTCTTGATTAGGCCCTCTAACTCGGTTAAGCTCACTGGTATTTCACCAGTGAAAGAATTGTGCGAGAGATCCATGTAAAAGAGAAATTTGAACTCATGGAAACCGGAAGGAATGGTTCCAGTCATTTGATTCCTTGAAATATCCAGAAGTTGTAACATCTTGCTGCTACCCAGCCATATTGGAAACTGACCTTTAAGTCCACAGTGGGGAATAACAAGTGTTTTCAGATTCCTGAAGTGCAAATTCATATTTCTAGGCATTTGCTCATCATGAAAGTTGTCACCAAGGAACAGTGAGGTTAAGTTTTTGCAGTGTTGTAAAATTGCAAGTGCTGATGATATGTTAACAAGGCTAGAGTTTGAGAGAGAGAGGGAGGTAAGGGCCTGGAGATCCTTGAAGGCATAAGGAACTTCTCCACTAAGGTTATTACGACCAAGATTCAGGTTACTTAGTCTTTGGCAAGAGGATATACTCTCAGGTACTGGACCAGAGAATTGATTAGCACCGAGACTGAGGGAGGAGAGGTGAAGCATTGCTGAACAGTTAATATTGATTATACCACTGAGGGCGTTGGAGCTTAAATCAAGAGTTATTATGGATGGGGAATTCACCAATGATTTAGGCAAATGCCCGTAGAACATATTCGATCTGGCTGAGAAGTGCTCAAGCTTTCCAAGACTCTCAAAAACATCTGGGAGAATTCCAGTAAACCTGTTGAAGGAGACATCCAATTTCACAAGGTTGGAAAGGTTGCTGATTCCTTCATTCAATGACCCCAAAAACAAATTATCCTGAATGTTCAATGTATGAAGATCTCGCAGTTGCAGGAGACTCTCAGGAAAATTTCCTGTGAGATCATTTCCATCAAGAAAGAGATGCTGCAGACGATAACAACTTCCAAAGCTTGCTGAAACTTCACCAGCGAAATAATTATTTGCAAGATTGAGAACTTGAATATGGGGTGAGGTTTCGAAAATTGTCGCATAAAGAGTGCCATTAAAATTGTTCTTTGAAATGTCAACGTACCGGATTAAGGGTAAATCACTACGTCCTGGTATAGGACCGACAAAATAATTATTGCTCAAGTCAAGGATCTCCAGCTTCTGCAAACCAAATAACTTTCCTGGAAGAGAACCTTGAAGGAGATTGTGAGAGACGTTCAGGATTCGCAGCTGATCCAAATCTGCCAAGGACTCGGAGAGTTTTCCTACAAGTTTTTTTGCTCCAAGCTCTAACCTGAGTACCCTTTTACTTGAAATGGTGGAATTGTCACAAGTGACTCCTGTCCAAGTGCAACAATTTGACTCTGAGCTACTCCAGTCAAGCCCCCACTCTATGAAATTGGAGAAGCTAATCAAGGCTCTAAGGTCAGTGGAATTGCATGAGACATTCTGGCATCTCATAAAAGGAGTCTTGAAGCTGATCATCAACAAAATGAAGGCGAAAGCAAGGTATGACATCTCTTCACTAAGGGTCAAAGGAAAGAAACTAATAAAGTGAAATATGGTGTTACAAGTGGTGGAACGTTTAAGGTACAAGTTACTCCTTCAACTGTATACTTTCTTGAAAATGATCAATGCTTTTATTGACTATTAAGTCCTCCCTTTCATTTTTTCCCCCCTTAAATCATGGATAGATTGGATCCTAGGGCCTAAATAGTAAGTCACCAAATGACTTGAGTCCAGCCTTGACTTGAAGACTTTTTCATCTCCAAATCAAATTAAATGAAGAAAAAAAACTAAGGTCAGGAGTCCATTTTATGGTCGCTGTATAGTTGATTTTTTTTTCTTTTTTTCTACACCCTGATTCTCATTTGGTTGCAGGAATCACGCTTTTATTCCATTCTAGGAACTGTGTCTTGCTTTTTCATGAATCTTTTTGCTTTTATTTTAAGTGTCAACTTGTTTTCTATTTTTACCAAGGAACATTCCATTAAAAACTCATTATTTTTCAAAGAGTCTATTCATCCAAAAATCTGTGCATTCCCTATGTTACCAATCCACTAGTCCTTCACTTTTCTTTCAAGAGTTCAATTGGCTCTTCACTCCATCATAGGAGCAATATCCATAAGGTTAACTGGCATTTTATCTTTATACTTGTCCTAGCCAGTATTCAACCATTAGCTATCCATACGTTGTATCCACTTGTCTTCATCTGTATTATTGGCTCTTAGGAGTTCTTACGCTCAAACTCTCTATTTAAAGGGAAGATGCAAATTCATTTGGTGACTATACATATGATTGATTTCTTTTGCAAATAGATAAGCTTTTATACCAATTTGTTGCGAATCCGGGTGCTGGTGTGCGAAGATCATCGTCTAGATTAGGTCTCAACACAATAACTTATCATGGCAACTTGTTTACATCTAAAAAACAACCAATATTATTAAATAGAAAGAACAAGATTTTTACAGCAATAAAAGAAGAGATACACACTCAACTCTCATTTCTCTCACTCATCTTGTCACTACAAGCTACTGCCCAAGCAACCCTCTGCTGCCAAAGTAGCACTCTCTTTCCCTTTTTTTTTTTTTTTTGTTCTACTTGGTTGTATCTTTCAGCTCTTTTTGTGCCTCTATTTATAGGCTCAATTGGAAGCCTTATTAATGATTCTTCTAGTAGCCAAATAAATGCTTATCATTAATGATATCAACCAACACTATTAATGATATTTGTATCATTGGATTAATTTAGATAATTGACAAAAATTTATATTTGTCACACAACAAATTTCTTAGTATTTTTGTGATTTTTTTTCAAGATAATATGTTGAACGGGAGAAAATTTGAATCAAGACATGGGAAAAGTGTTGAAAAGATAATTGAGCGAGTGAAATGTCTTTAATATTGTAATAAATGATTTTTTAAAAAAAATATTTTTTACTTAAAAATATATTAAAATAATATTTTTAATTGTTTTGATTTTTTATATTAATACATTAAAATAATAAATAATATCAATTTAATTTTTCTTTCAAGAAAAATACGTTTAAACACAATCTCAAAGACAAAAATAAATGATGTTGAAGTCATGGTGAAAGATTAGGCATATAACCACCATACCAGCTTTTTGACGCCCTTGTCTAGTTTCTACTTTTCAACCTCCATTGCTCCAACCTCTAACAAACGAGGTAAAAAAAAACAAAAAAAAAAAGAAGAAGAAGAAGAAGAAGATGAAAAGGTTAGAGAACAGGAATGCTTAAACTGAAATCATTTATCTGAGAAATAGTGGTGACTGTTTAAGAAATTAAGTAATAATTGTTGTCAGAATATCTCTTTAGATCCTTAGGGTCGATACCAAACATGGTAATTGTCCATTTTTCCTGCTGTTCTCTAGATTTATTTGTAGACTACAAGCTACTAGAAGAAACGATAAGTACTTAGCAGGGATCAAATGCCCTCTCCAAGTACTATGCTTCATTGATTTTGCTTTCTTTTTTATATGCTTTAAGATTTGTGATTGTCTAGCTGAATTCATGAGGAGATGAAAAGAAAGGAGACATTACAAGAACTGCTCAAATTCTGAGTTTTGACAGAAAACATTGAACACGACGACAAAGGCCAATTTCCTTATTACTTCTAACTGGCTTGGTGTCAGCATTTGTTCAGATATAATTATTTCTATATGTGCATGGGGATTCATACTCTGGTGGCTTTGATATGTGTTTATTATGGCTTTAGGAAAACCCAGCATCTTTTGAAGCAAAGGCCAACTGTGAGAAGGAAACCAATCACAGCTCCAAATCCAAATTGCAGAACTATGATAGTCATTTTTTCATCAACCGGCTGAATCTGAGTGTGAGGAGTCTGATGAGGTAGACATGGTGGAAGGTCACCGCCACGCAATCCTCTGTTTCCCTCAAAGCTTGACCGCGGGAATGTCAAGAGCTGGCCTCCTGTGGGGATTTCTCCATGCAGCTGATTGTTCGAACCGTTGAATTTCTACAAAAAAACTGAGATTTTGCAATGACAGGGGTATTTCTCTACAAAAAAACTGAGATTTTGCAATGACAATACCCCTGATAATTCATTCTGGGACAAGTCCATAAATCTCAAGCTTTTCAAGCCTGGTAAACTATAGGGTATTATTCCTGATAGATGATTGTTCTGCGGACCTAGAACATGAAATTTATTCAAATTCTCGAAACTTGGCCGTATTGGTCCAGTGAGTTTGTTGCAACTCAAATCCAAAGGAGGACGAAAACTCCAAATTATTTTATACATGAATCTTGCCTTGAAAAGCGGAAAGCTCAAGGAAGGCATTTCTAATGAGATATTCATGTCGATCAGGCGTAGTTAAGCTCTTTGGTATTTCGCCTGTCAAGTTATTTTTGGACAAATCCATGTAAAACAGATATTTGAACTCATGGAACCCGAAGGGAATGCTTCCACTCAATTGATGTCATGACAAATCCAAAAGTTGCAACATCTTGCTGCTACTCAGCCAAATAGGAAGTGGCCTGGAAGAGTTAAAACAGACCTGCAACAGTATCGTTAAATAAGTCTTGCTACCTGGAAGGTTCTTAAGCAAACATCAGCCAAAATCTTGTTACGTATTAGGTCATTGCAGATGGTGAAAAATCTTGAGTCCTTTCCTTAATAAAATTTGTGACTGCAGAAGGACTCATAATGTCTGCACCGAAGGAAATTTACTGTCCAGAAGCCTGATTTTCGTCTTTGTTTAATTTTGGTTATAAATTCTGCTACATTTTGTTGAACAAATTCAAGTTAGCATTTTGCCATAAACACAGCATATCAATCCTAGAATATTTGTTTGAAAAATAAATCAGTGCATATTTACATTAATGGAAGGTAACAAAAGTAGCAACTAGCAAGAAATAAAAAAAGAAAGAAAGAAAAGGACTCCTCACATGCATGATTTGAAGCATCCAGAAAGTGGATTCTCAGACATTTTACCTCTAGCGGCCGATTCTAATTACTCTAACCTTCCTTTTTTCTGGCTTTGGAAAAATCCAGCCAGTTACAAAGCAAAAGCCCACGGTGATGACAAAACCGGTTGGAACGCCAAATACAAATGGCCAGCCCATGATTGTCATTTTGTCATCGGGAAACACAACAGGAGTTGGAGGGGGAGGAGTTTGTGCAGGTGGACTATAGGCATCCCATCCACAGGTTAGACCGGGATTTCCAATGAAGCTTGTACAAAGAAAGGTCGCTAACTGCCCTCTTTCAGGGACTTCCCCATGCAGTTGATTGTATGATACATTGAAAGTTGATAGACAACTGAGCTCTCTCAATGTATCAGGAATTTCTCCTGATAGCTTGTTATGAGATAAGTCTAAGGTTTCTAAGTTTGTCATCCTTGATAAACTACCAGGAATAGGTCCTGATAAACTATTGTACTTCAGATTTAGTATATGAAGTTTTCTCAGATTCCCAGTACTTGGAGGTATGTGTCCTGTGAGCATGTTGTAGCTCAAGTCCAAAGATGGAATGGAGCTCCAATTTTTTGTCGCAAACCTTTCCAATGAGATGTTCATGTCAATGAGGCTCGGTAGTTCAGTGAAGCCTTCTGGAATCTCCCCGGTCAAGGAGTTACTTGACAAGTTCAAGTACAAGAGATATTTGAAGTATGGGATGGATCCTTCCAAATGATTCTGTGAAAGATCCAACACCTGCAAATTGCTGCAAGAACTCAACCATGATGGAATTGATCCTCTTAGTTGACAATTGGAGATAAAGAGTTCCTTGAGGTTTCTGAACTGCAAACTCATATCAGTTGGTAATTCCTCATTTTGAAAGTTTAAGCTAAGGTCCAGCATGGTTAGGTTTTCGCAATATTGCAGAGTTGCAAGTGCTGATGTAAAGTTAACAAGACCGGTGTTTGAGAGTGACAAGTATCTCATGGACTGGAGATTCTTGAAGGCAAACTGTAGTCCACCTCTAAGGTGGTTGTGTGAAAGATTCAAACTATTTAGTCCTTGGCAAGATGATAAACTATTAGCTACCAGATCATGGAAATTATTGGAAGCAAGATTTAGGGTGGTAAGTTGAATCATTGCAGAACAATTGAGATCAATTAGACCGGTGAAGGAGTTGTTTTCCAAATCGAGAGTCGAAAGGGATTGAGAATTTACCAATGACTTGGGCAAGTGGCCACTGAATTTATTTGATCTGGCAGAGAAGTGCTCGAGCGTTCCAAGCTGGTCACACACATCTGGAAGAAATCCATTAAACCTGTTGAAGGAGAGGTCCAATTTCACAAGCTTAGAAAGGTTACCAATTCCACCATTTAGTGATCCAGTAAACAAATTTTCTTGAAGTTTCAACGTACGAAGATCTCTCAGTTGCAAGAGACTTTTCGGAAAAGTTCCTGGGATCTGATTGCCGTTAAGAAAGAGATGCTGCAGAGAAGAACATTTTACAAAACTCTCTGAAACTTCACCAATCAAATAGTTGTTTGCAAGATTAAGAACTTCAATAAGGGTGACATTGAACAATATGTTGCATCTATACTGCCACTAAATCTGTTCATCGAGAGGTCAACATACCAGGGTGAGGGTAAATCATCACCACGTAGTAATTGACCGTGAAAGTAATTGTTGCTCATATCAATGTCCTCCAGCTTTTGCATACTGAAGTGGTAGGGGTTCAAGTACCCTGTAAGAAAATTAGCAGAAAGGTTCAGAATTCTCAGTTCATCTAAACCTTCGAAGGACTTGCAGATTGAACCTCTGAGTCCTTTTCTTGCAAGTTCTAACTTGACCACCCTTTTACTTGAAGTGGTGGAGTTGTCACAAGTGACACCATTCCAAGAGCAACAACCAGAACTAGAGATATCCCACCCATCAATCCCTGATTCTATGCAACTTGAGAAGTTAATTAAGGCTCTGAGGTCAGTTGAGTTGCATGTCACATTCTGGCATCTCATGACAGGTGCCTTGAAACTGATCGTGCACAAAATGAAGGTAAAGGTACGGGAGCTGCATCTTCATTAAGTTTTAGGGAGTACGAAAGGATGAGGAATGCAGATATGGTGTTACTATAGCGTGAATTGATCACAAGTTAAGGGTTTTTTGTTTTACTTTCTTTAATGGTCTGATCTTCCAAGCTTTTTGTAGAATCCTCATCTTCTTTTATAGGATCTTGAAAAGTCATTGTCTTCATTAACTGCCTACCCAGCTCGACTTTGAATCCTTCTATCTTTAACAACATTATTTGACAAGTCAATAATTTCGGCACATACATTAAATTAGGTTACGTTCATACGCTACTGTAGACAGTTCCATTGAGCATCCTTCTCAAGCACTCTTTGAAATTTGTGATTTTTTTTTTTTAAATTCCCAAAGATGGATGTGCTAAATTTGGAAGAAAGTAACTTCAAAGCAATTGATTCATTCTGTAGACATCAGCAGGAAGACAATTGAGCTCTTTCTTCTTGGTGATTCGAAGCATCACTTAGTCCATTGGATAGCCTCATTTAGTTCATCTGATTAGGTTACATTATACATTGAATTTGAATTGCAGCCCATCAGTTTTTGCTACTCTTTCAGCTCTTGTCAGTGTGGGTGGATTAGAGGATAATGGACCACAATCAATGTCAGCGCTTGTCACTTGGACCACTTATAACTGAACCTCTTGTTTTGTCCTTTCAGCGGGCAAAGCTTTCCATCCAATCAAGGAGCTATTAGTATGTCCTAAACTGAAACATCTAAATATCCAATTTCAATGGTCATCAGTTTAATTGGGGCAACAGTGAAAGCACCTTACAGTGAGATACAAATATTTCCTACAGTCGCTGAAACCTTCAACAACCTGGGATTGCCCATTTATAATGTTCAGTCTCTGCAGTATAACAAAAGCAAATTCCAGGTGGGGACATTTGCAGATCTCATGGAACAAAGCTACCATAAGATGAGTCACCAATGGTGATAAGCAACAGTGGGTTGCCAAAGATCAAACAGAAAGTATGAAACAATTAGAAACAAAATAAAATGATCGGTAAGTTTCAATTTCTTTGATTCACAAAGAAAATAACCAAATCTTTCCATTAGTATTATTAATCTCATAATGTTCTACCTGTAAAACTAATAGAGATCCAGGCTAAGAAGTCAAAATTTCTTTGCAAAGTTATAAGCTCAGCCATTCTCCAAATCACTATATCGTTTCAGAAGGAACCCCAACAGTTACTTACAGTGCAAAAGCAAATCAGTAGAGACCCAAAAATTTCCACCAGAAAGTTCCAGTAACTCCCCAGATGATGGCATTAATAAGGGCCATTGTAAAGCCCATCTTGAATACATCAGGAAGGGCTACATAACCAGCTGTTACAAAAGGCAATTAAAACACTATCAGATGCCATGTTAACGACTCAAAACAGATAATGTAGAACAGAGATCTCAATGTGATCATGGTAGATAGATCTAATTCATAGAAAACCCAAATCAGATCAATTTGAAGAGAAAAAATCTAGTTTGACAGGCTGTCAATGAAGATAAAGTTCATGAAGCAAGATTTAAAACAGAAATGTTTGACAATTATTTGCTTAATTTGGGAGAGGAGATGCATACCTCCATAGTATACAGCAGCTTGGCCACTGCTATAATGTGTAATAGCACCAAAAAGATTCGTATTGTAAGCTAAAGCCAAAGCTGCCAATATACCAGGCACCCCAGCTGCCAAATGCATTGCAAGGAATGCAGAGTACAAAGCACCAACATGACCAGTTTGACTGGCAAATAGGTAGTGGATCAGGAAATAAGATGCCTGAAGAATCCCGAAGGCAGCAGGCCAGCTCAAAGAGACAGATTGAAGGACCTTGGCTACACAGCTAGACATCCAGGTTACAACACCAAGGTTTGTCAATTGGCCTGCCATTCCCACTAGAATGGCAAACCAAACCAAAGTATCCCATGCTGATTTTTCAATTAAGCAGTCATCCCAATCAAGAACTCCCAACAAAAGAAGTATTGATAAGCCAATCATTGCAGCAACTACACTTGGTATTCCAAGAGCATCTCTGCAAACAGACCATCCAAGCAGAATCCAAACCCATGAACACATTTCAGAAAGAAAGCATAAAAATATCAACAGGGAAAGTAATAATATCTGAAGTTTGAACATCATGCTAAGATCTCTACCAACCAAATATAACAACTATTTTGAGCTATCAGGTACATGCAAAACGAACCAGAATCCCTTGTCCAGGCTGAAGAATCCAAAAGATAATGAAAAAAAATTAAGCTACCATGAACAAGATAAGAGGATATATCTTCAACTCCAAAATAGCACTAAACACCACCAATTTATACCAATATGATTACAATGAAAGTAACCCAGGTCAAAGCACATTTAAGTATTGCCGTATTCCACAGAAATGACCAGTTAACATTTATTACCAAGTTGTTTTGAGGCCACAGTTAGCTGGAATGAAAACATCTAATGTATTAAATGAGAAATCACCTGCATGTTCAATAGCTTTGAGACAATAGTAGATTAACATTGTCCAGTTCAATAAACCTAGTCACAAGTTTCACAATCAACTGAATTTACTGCCATAACATTTTTTGTCAGTGACAATCAAATGTCATAGACAAATCTTCTATGTGATGACCTTGCATCATTACTTGAGAGTCATGACAACAGAGTACGCAACCAACCAGTAAGTTGTAAGGACACAGCATGCTCTCTTTATGAAAATGTATGTTTTATTTCTTTAATTAAAGTTGCAAGGTAAGCAACAACCACTTTGAACCAACCCATTCACAAACCTGTTCTTCCCCAATAAATGTCTTCCCCCATCCATGAACTCAACCTCCATGTTCATTAGGATCGGTAAGTAGAGTTCTAACAGGCACCTATTATAACCAGAAAGCTAGACAAGGTTTGTTTGGGGAAATGTTGGCAGAGACAGGTAGTATTACAAGGCCTTCTCTTTGCAAATACGCTAGGATCTGGGGATAGAAAGCAAGCATTAACTTCAAGAGCATGAAAACCGAAAAAACACAGAAAAAAGGGAACAAAAGATCACCCCTTCATCCCTCAAAGCATAATGCATATGTCAAAAGCCAATATAACTAGAGCTGCAATATGCAAAAAAAAATATCAGGCTTATTGGCTTAAAAAAAAAAAAAAAAAAACATGTATGGTCCTTTCTACTTTTCACATTTGGCCAAATCAACTCTCTACTTTATAATGGATCAAATTAACCAATTAGCTTCCAACAAAAGGTTATTCGAATCATCCATACAAGCAAATTATAACATGTGGCATTCATAATATGGCTTTTTTTGCTTAAAAAAAAAAAAAAAAAAACATGTATGGTCCTTTCTACTTTTCACATTTGGCCAAATCAACTCTCTACTTTATAATGGATCAAATTAACCAATTAGCTTCCAACAAAAGGTTATTCGAATCATCCATACAAGCAAATTATAACATGTGGCATTCATAATAATTGGATAAAGGTGCTCAGATCACCAATATTAGAAAATAGAAGGGTTGATCAAACTCAATTTAAAGCGAACAGTTTAATTCGACCAAAAGTAAAAAGAAAGGAACCACACGTGATTTTTATCCCATAAACAAATTGAACATGATAAGTTCAGAAATCTACACCTACAGTGAAGCATCAATTGCATTCCTTCATGATTCAGAGACTTGTGTCATTTTTGGTCTGACAAAATTATTATTGAGGCTTTTCTAGATCAGTAAAACCAATAAAAACAAGTTAGCAAGCTGCAGATAACACTCCCTCAGCAACCTATTACCTTAGTTTCTGTTAGGACTGCGGAGAAGGGAGAAGGGAGAAGGGAAGGTAATCACAGAGGGTTTCATGGAGCTAAAGAGGAAAAAAAGAGACAAAAATCAATACTTTAATACATGTGATAATCATGCTGGTATAACTATCCCTAGCATACTGATCAATTAATAATCAGTGGAATGACCAGAAAGATGCAGTAGATCACAACAAATTAACTGAACGACATTCTAATCTAGTGAATCTTCAGCCTACTCAATCATGATAAAATCCACATGATGAGAAGTCCAGAGTAAACATCAGGGTTCAGAATTCCACAATAGGGAGCAGAAAGTTCCAAGGACATTCTGTTTTCTCTACATTTAATTCCCGTTAACTCATGCTTATGCATTGTCCAGAATTGGCGTATTACACATAGATATCCTGTTCAAGTTATATCTAAAAACATAATATATATATATTGTAAGTTATATGAGATATATGACCTACCCAAATACCCACAAAGAAACTGCAAGAACCATGGTACCAACCATGATCCATTCATTTCTTGTGACGGGACCCATAGTCTCCAGCTTCTTTGCAGCCACTGCTGGAGCATCTGGAGTGTCTTTTGTTTCAGGAGGATAAAGCTTATATAAGATAAATGGAGTAGCTAGAACAGAAAACAATGCTGGCAAGCTAGCTGCCTTAAACCAGGAAACCCAAGGGCTTGAAATTATCACCCCAAGTTCCTCAGCTAATTTCAGACACAGCAAGTTTTGAGCCGCTGCTGTAAGAAAAAGAGCACTGGAGCTGCTAGAACACTGTAAAACATTGCAAAAGAATGATGCTTTAGGTAACCGACACTGGAAAATTAAAAGGAGCTAAAATTTGGGAACAAACTACTAGAAACCAATAATGTTCCACATAAGAAGACAACATAAGAAATACAACGAAGAAACCCTGCTTATGGTTCATAACAAAGTACAGAGATAGAAAGGTCTTGAAAATAACAATCCAATCAAAACCTCATGCAAGACCTCTCTGAACTTTCCAGATAGTAATAATGAGGAGAAGTCAGAAATTCAACTAGCATGCATCTCCCTTCAAAATTAATCCCGCAAATTCTTTACAAGATACCACCAAGACAGGTGGTAAAGCCTCAACAGGGTGATGGCAAGAGTCAACCTGTCTTCAAGACATTTACATCAGCCTAATTAATAATCCATGTCAGTTCAACCAAAAGAAGGCAGTTTCCCATGGAAAAACAATCCAACCACCCATATTTTTCGGATTCACTGATGAATCTTCTAAATTCGTAATAAAGAAAATAGCTTGTCCACTAGCAAAATCCACAAATAAATTATGATTCTTTTAAGAAACAATATCCTCAACATTATTCACTCCAATTGAAACAACCACTCACACAGAGATAATATCACAGATTGAACATTCCATCCACTGACAGAAAAATTAACTACACCTACAAATCCACACAAATAGCAAAACCAACATGATATAAAAAGAAAACAAGATACACCATGTAAACAGAAGATAACCTGAAATTGTGACAGAATTAAATAAGAACCGAGCTTTTTCGAAGAGGTATCACCAGGCTTACTCCCTGCTGACAATGACAAGGACTTGATAATAGGCAAAAAAATCCCACCAGCCCTAGCAGTAGTACTAGGCATTGCAGGCGCGATAAGCGCCTCACTAAGAGTCAATCCGTAAGACAATCCTAAAGTACTCTTCCCTAACCACTTAACAAAATAGGTAGCAATCCTATCACCTAATCCAGTCTTAACAAAACCACGAGCGAAAAAGAAAGAAATAACAATCAACCAAATAACTTCACTAGTAAAAGCACTAAAAGCCGTCGAAAAAGGTAAAGTTCTAGTAACAACCGAAGTAGTTAAACCCAAAAAAGCCCATGCCCCAACTGGCAAAGGACTTAAAACAAGACCAGCGATAGTAGAAAGGAAAATAGACAACAATTGCCAGGCTTGAGGGGTAACTTCTATTGGTTTAGGCACAGCAAACCTTACAATTAAGCCTATAGAGACAGATATTAAAAGGGGTATCAATTTTGCTCCTTTTAGAGATGGGGTTGGTTTTTCTGGCGACTTTGATAACGGGCTGTCCTTGGATTCTTGATCCAATGCGAGAATTCTGGATTTGGACGTGAAGATTTTGTTTTTGTTGTGGAATGGAGAGAAAAGGAGAGGTTTTTGAGCGGATGATCTGATGGCAGAGAATGAGCGGGCGGTTGATGAGGATTTGGTGATGGAGATAGGTCCCGGTGATCTGTGGAGTAGAGAATTTCGGGTGTAAAGAGAGGTGGAGAAGGTGGTGGTAGCGGAGAGAGAGTGGAGGGCGAAGCTCTCCATCTTTTCACTCTGTTTTCTTGTGTGTTTTCTGTGTAAGAGAGATGATGAGAACGAGAGACTTAGTACGGAGGAAGAGAGCGGACATAACAAGGAGTTTCGTGAGGTGTTCTGTGATTGGTAATAATTACAGTTTAAAATATTTTTTATTTAAAAATATATTAAAATAATATATTTTTTTATTTTTAAAATGTTATTTTTAATATAATATATCAAAATAATATAAAAATATAATTTTAATAAATTTTTTAATATTATTTTAGTGCATTTGGGATGTGAGGATGGAAATTACAGTAAGCAACAATGGCCACTAGATATTTCTTTTAGGACCTTTTCTTGAAAGTTAAAAGCCAATGGCGTTTCAAAAATCAAATGGACATGAAAATGTTTGACAAAGGGTTTCAAATTTCTTAATTTTTATTTATTTATTTATTTTATTTATAGCTAATCCATAGGCACATGACACCAATGATCTTGACACCACTTGCAATTATATTCCATCCACTTTTTTATTATTTTTTGTTGGTATTTAGGATGACATTGACATGTGATCCTAAAGGACTAAATTGAATTGAAGTTGATAGAAGGGGCTCAATGAAAATACTCAATAGTTTCGGGTTGAAATTAAAAAACAAAGAAAAGATAATCAAGGGGTGTTGATCAAGATGTCTCTCATTTAAGGGGGCATATCTTACCTTTCCTATTGAAAAGGAAACTTTTTTTATAAAATTAAAAATTACTTATTTTTAAATTTCTTTCTATTTTTTACATATATTTCATTTTTTTTAATTTCAGTGAGATATCTCTAGTCCTATAACTTGCACTGAGTTATGGGTATGATTTTAAGTTAATTTTTAACACAAGAGAAAAAGACGCTAATATTATAATGTATTTTTGAGTATTATAATTTCTTTTAATTAAGAAACAAAACATCGTTGTTTACATTTAATAAAATAAATTAATTAAAAATTTATGAATTGATAACTTAAAAAGAATTTATTAACATTAATTAAATATTAAAATTAAAAAAAGAGAGGAAAAGAGAAAATATTAATTAAAATTAAAAACCTCAAGAGTAAAAAAAATTTAAGCCCTTGTACCTAGTTAAATATGAAAAAGCCTAGACATGCTTGGGTCTAGAAGGTCATACTCACTCACGTGACTAATGTTTCGACTAATGTTTTTAGTAAGTGGATTATACATTGTTTATTTTGCTTTTTTTTCAATTAAAAACATATCATTTATTATTATATATGACCATCCGCTAGATAATTTTTTGGTCACCTCTGGTGATTCAAAAACTATATTTGAATTTTTTATTTTTAAAAGTTAATTTTTAATTTATTCTTACTTGAAAATAACTAAAAAAACACACTAAAAAATACACCAATAAACCTATTTTCAAACCGAAATGCTTTTTAATCACTCTAAAAAAAATTTAAAAAAACAATTATGGACTCAAATGTACTTTTTCTAGCATGGTTGAAGGCAATACCATTTTCATTGAAATCATGACATCAAAACCAATTTTTTTAGTGGCTAAAACATAATTATCCAAACATTTTTCTTTTTTTTTTCAACATATAAGGTAAAATAAATAAAATCTAAAATTAAATTATAAATTTCTAAATAATAAAAATTAAATAATACATAACCTGAAACTTCAAGAACCAAAGGGAAGTTTCTATGGAAAAATCTATATGGGGTCTATTTTTTCAATTAAACTTGGTACCTTTTTTTTAATTTATTTTTTTAACTATAATCTAAAGTTTTATTTTGCAAAATCAATTTTTAATTATTTGTTAGATTATCTCTCAACACTTCGTATATGAAAGCATGTAAATTGAAAAAAAATCTAAACATATAAAACATACTAATCTAACTTAGAATGATAAAATTAAAAAAAATTAATAATAAAAAAAAGTGAGTCAGACCAAAATGAAGAAAATAAAAGATTACATTGTTCATATAAAATTGTACAATAACCAGTAAATCCACCCCAACTTTTTTTTAATTTTGTTAGTAGTTATGAGATGAACTTTTATATATCAAGATTGGATATAATTAAAAATAAATAATTCACTTTCAAAATTGATGAATGATTGAAAAAAAAAAGTTATTACAAATGACTCCACTAAGAATTTGAATGAAAAAACCATCATGGATTTTACATTCATCTAAATAAAAGAATAAAGAATGCATAATATTTTCCATTTTAGGTAAGCGTTAGTTTAATTGAAAAACCATCATTGATTTTACATTCATCTAAATAAAAGAATACATAATATTTTCAATTTTAGATAATTGTTAGTTTAATTGCTTAGATGGCATTAAAATACATTTTAATAATAATTTGAATTATCATGCATTTGGTTTTATTAAACCTAGATTGGATTATATGATCCTAGAGGAAATCCAACCTCTCAATTTGTTTGTATTTACTAAGTATTTGTTTGATATTATAATAGTAATTATTTTTTATTTACAAATATATTAAAAAAATATTTTTAATATTAACACATTAAAACAATAAAAAAATATAAAAATTAATAATTTTAAAAACACTATTTGTATCGCAAAAACAAGCATGCACTACCTAAAAAAGGAAAAATAACCATGAGACATGGTTTTTAATGAAACTAGAAATTCTATATTCATGAAATCGTAAGTTCAATATTTCATGAGCACCCCAATTCCTTCTTTTCCTGAGGTATGGAGTGCAAGAGTCGTCCACCTATAGATAGGGATGACAAAATACAATGCATCGATCAAATGGTTTTGTGCCTCATCTTGTAGCATCAAGAGTCAAAGATTAAATAAGACATGCTTGGTTTAAATCTAGAATTAGATTTTAATTTTAACTTTTTGGACTGTATTTAATAATAATTTAGAAGAAATTTCTAAAAACAATTATTAAAAAATTAATTCTATAAAAAAAAAAACCCAGTTCTAACTTAAAAATCCATATATCTAAGAATCAAGACTTAGTTATCAATTAACTCTAAGAGATGTAGATTTAACTCAACTAGTCAGGTATTGTGTTTGCTTTTTTAAAGTCACCAATTCGAGTTTCACAAACTTCAGGGTCACTAGAGGTTTAGATAGTCGTTAATTTTAAGACCTATAAAATTAATCAAAATACATGTAAGGTAACCCGAATATCTTTATTAATTAAAAAAATTTAATTATCAGTTGCAAAAATAGATAAACATTAACTAAATCAAATTAATGAACTTTGAAGAGTTGTAGTTAAGACCAATTTCAATGAAAAGCCTTGGATCATAAATAAGTTAGATTTTATAAAATCAAACAAAAAAATAGATTTTATAAAATCAAACAAAAAAGTAAACCCATTCTAATTTTTTAGAGTAACTTGATGATCTGTAACACATCCTTTCATCCAAGTTGAGTTTAAAAAAAAAATCCAAATAATAGTTTATCTTGTTTCCTATTTAACTTAATCAATAATATAATATAAATTATAATCAAATCATAAATTATAATTATTTTTTTACAATTACATCCTCTAATATAATATAAATTTACAATGATTTTCTATCTATGATAAATTTTAATAAGATGGATGCACAATTAAAACAAAAAAGAGGTTGTGGCGTGTGGACCAAGCTCAGAAGCTACAAATAAGCTAGGACTGGCTAGAATTTACTTTTAATTTTAAATCACTGAGGCATGTTAAATACTTTGAGGATAACAAAGTATTTATTATATATTCTCGCATCCACTTTGTTTTCAATACAATTAAGAAATACTAAAAAAGGTGTGTAAAACTGAACATTTTTTTTTAATTTGGTTATCAAAGTATTTTTCTCCTAATTTGGTTCTTTTAGAGCTAAATTGATGGATAATTGACTCTAATTTATTAAATAAAAGTAGGATCGAAATATGAAGAATCAAAATGGAAAAGACGGGGAAATAAGTGATAACTTCAAAGTTTATGCAAAAATTTTAATTTGGTCCTTGTACTTTCTTTTTTATCCATTTATTTTTTGAAATTTCAATTTTAATCTTGAAATTATTTTTTTATTTTTCAATTCTTCATTTAAAAAAGGAGAGAGAGAGTCACTAAATTTTGATGGTAAAAAAGGTCTCAATTGATATCAATACGAGCTAAGAAAAAAAATTCAATCTTGATGTCAATGGATTCCTTTAATAAAAGAAGTCTCACTTAGGTGTTCTTTGTCCTTTCCATCACCTAAAATGATAAATCCAAGTTTGGAACTTTTTTGATTTCATGTTTTTTTTATTGTTATTAGAGTTATTTGAGGCTATTGACAAATTTGGCAAAATTTATAAGCTGTTTTCTAGGTGTCTTGAGTTGAAAATCAAGCATTTTTTTCTAAAAAACTCATGGCCAGAATTTTTGATGACCCTCTAGAAAAATAAAAAAAATAACTCAACCCAAATGTATAAGTATGGGCTGAAAGGCCCATGCACCTGATTTTTTTTAAGCCCAAATAGGTTAGGCAAACCAGGCAAGGCCTATATACCTAAACTTTTGTTTTTTTATCAATGGTTTTTTTTTTGTTATTTGGTTTTTTCCTCTCAATTTCATTAGTTAGTGTTGTATTTTTATTAAAAAAAATATTGGTTGCTTTTTTTCAATTCAAACAATTTTTTATGATTTTTTTAATAAAATATGATTTGTTTTTTACTTAGTTTATGAATTTGCTCCCTATGCATTGTCTTGATTATTTTTTATTAAATAAAATATTAGCTCAAAAAAATAATAATATTAAATATAATCAAATTTATGGCTAGTGTTTTGAGTTTAGATAACTACATCTATATTTATTTCTCAGCTTTCCAATTTAATCTTTGATTAAATATTTTAGCATTACTCTTAGTGTTTACACTACATAGGTGGTTAGCACTATGTCACAAGCTAGGCTAAAATTTCTTATCATTAAGAAAATATTGAGGAGACAGTAGCTGATATAACCAAAAAATTGATATCTTCTTCCAAGTGCAGGAGCATCGAAGTAATAAATAACTCGGCAAGACCGAGGTCGAACTACAAGGAGGTTAATTGTATAAGTTATAAATAATAATAATACAACAATAACAATAACAACAGCAATAGTAACAATAATAACAACAATAATAGTAGTAGTAGCAATAGTAATAATAATAGTAGTAATAGTAGTAGTAATAATAATAAAGAAGTAATAGTAGTAGTAATAGTTATTACTACTACAACTAATAATAATAATAATAGAAGAAGAAGAAGAAGAAGAAGAAGAAGAAGAAGAAGAAGAAGAAGAAGAAGAAGAAGAAGAAGAAGAAGAAGAAGAAGAAGAAGAAGAACCTTGACATAATAAACTTAACTAAATATAATGAAAGAATGAAAAATAAATAAAAAAATTAGAACATAAATAAGATAAAAGTTAACAAAGTAAAGGAAAAGAATTGAAAGGCATAAACTTGATATTAAGGAAAGCAAAGCATA